>NW_027108984.1:225917-236249 GCF_000696795.3 Halyomorpha halys
GAATATATTATGTTTTATACATTAAATAATATTAAATCTGATAAAATTTAACTTAACAATATTGGAATAAAAGTTAAAATATAATTAAACTTTAAATACATTTGTACTAAATACATAATAACAATCTAGATGTAAGTAAATAAACAATATTAATTCAATTCCAAAGGTCACTAATTTATTTATGCAGTCGACTCAGAACTTTGTTTTCGTTTACAAATTTTATAACTTTGAGGAACAAATACGAGCAGACGATTATATCACAGTAGTTATGTTTTAAAATCATCTACTGATTAAACTAACTTAAGTTACTTAGAGTTGTTATTCATGACATTATACTTTGATTTTTATGATACAACAACTTAAGTCGAAGAACTATAAAATTAAAGTAGATTTAATTTTTAAAAATATTATTTAACCATAAATATGGTATTTCCAAGACAAATACAATAATTTTCGTGTTACTCAAAAATATTCAAAGAACTTATCGATAATTAATTTTTAGTGGACTTGTTTAAAACAGCTGTTAGGAAAACCTAAGAAAGCATTTATTGATTGACCTTTGCTCTAGGGATGATTAGGAAAGAAAACCCACAAAAATGTCTGACTGAAATACATTCATTTTTATTTTCCATCACCACACCACTGTTCGCCAGAAAGAACGCGGCAAGATGAAGGCTACTCTCAGTTGGATATTCAAAACGAGTACTATGTTCAAAGCTCTTTGTATATTGTTTCACTTGCAGTAGTATATTGGTTACATAGTCATGCTTAACATGAGTGCCAATGAGAAACGAAGAATATACAGAAAATGTCTCAAAATCTAAGGTTGAGAACCCCAATATGTTGGCATAACACACAACATTATAACGTTAGCTTAACACTGAGAGCTTTCTTATACTTTTTAAAATTGTTTTTTGTTTTGATGAACTTCTTAAGTAGAAAATAAAAAATATATACTATTTCTCATTATTACAACAGTAACCGATCACTTTTGATAACTCTAATCTATAGATGATAAATAAACATGCACACCAAAATATATTTATTCAGTTTAAAAACCTAAACGTGTCTATGGCATAAAAACCAAAATATGTTCACATAAATTAAAAGAATAAAATAAGTAACTACTTTGAGCTCAAAATACAAGGAAAAGCAGGCAAAGAAAAATATTCCTAAGGATGTGTTTAGCTTTATGGTTTTAAAAAATACAAACATTTCAAAAAATCTAAAAGATTATTTCTTGAACAATTTTAACAAAAATATGAAGCCACAATTTCTTAAACTCACATATTGTCATGCTAGCTAATTTAGAATAAGTGTTAATCATTGCATTTATTTTTCAAAGATTAAAGAAAGATGTCAGATAAGACATCTTTCTTGGTGAAAAAGCTATTCTTTAATATTTATTTTTCCATACATACTACAGCATAGTTTCTTCACCATTTCTATTGAGTTAGTTCACAATTGTCTATACTTCAAGGGTAGGAGCCATGTTTAAATATAAGTATATCAAGAAAAATAATTTTATGCAACATAGGCCAAAGAAGATAATGGAATTTGACAAAATTCATACTTAAGACCAAATACAATGAGCTATTTTTGAATATAAGTATATCAATGAAAATGTGTTCATGCATGCATAAGCAAAAGGGATGGTTAGAATTCACTTAAACTAATAGTAGATAATTTTTATACTAATCCTTCACTAAAGGTCAAATCGTACTAGACGTTTTCAAAATATTCTTAGGGGCATGTTTATTTCTATTGAGTAAGTCATAATTATTCATATTTCAGGGGTAGGAGCTATCTTTAAATATAAGAGTATCAAGAAAAATAATTTTGTGCATTCCTAAGAAAAAGTAGAGTATTGAATTTACTAAAATTTATAATGGGCCATTTGCATACTCATCAACTTTCTTCCAACATAGGGCAAAATTAGGGATGAACTATTTTCGAAATATAGGTATATCAAGGAAAATCTGTTTATGCATGCATAAGCAAAAATAATTTATGCAAAATACTAAGAGTGACACTAGATAATTTTTCATTATTCCCCAAATCCGACATGACATTCTCAAAATATAGGTGGGTAAAAGAAAATAAGTTGGTCCATACATAAACAAAAAGGGTGGAAGGCATTTGCTAAAAGTAATACTGGATAATTTTTACATCAATCCCCAATTTCAGGCCAAATCAGTTAGGGTGTTTTTGAAATATATTGCAAAAAAAATACATTTGTACATAAATATACAAAAGTGGTGGACAGAATTTGCTAAAAGTAATACTGGATAATTTTAACATTAATCGCCAACTACAGACCAAATCAGGCAAGATGTTTTCAAAATATAAGTGTGTCAAGAAAAATATGTTTGCACGTACAGAAATTAAAGTGGCAGATGGTATTAGATAGAATAGATGTAAAACCATCGGGGTAACAGCTTGTATAATCCATGAAAATCTTTTTAATCTTCCCTTACCTTCATAAGGTGTATTGAGATAGCTTTAAAAAATAAAATAAAAATGTATTCCCCTTCACGTTGTATCTTATGTTCATAAAACCTTCTCTTTTTTTTGGCATAGAAAAACAATCAAACTGAAAAATTATTGCATAACCAACCAATCAGGCAGGACATAAATTGATCATCCATATTTTTTCAGTTTTCGATTCTTTAATGAAAACATAGATTTTACGAACATAAGATGCAAGGAGAAAGGGAATATGTTGCGTTTTTAAAAGAGTATATACATTTTCATGTAAAAGGGAATATATACGTATATGGGGCAGTGGTAGCAGCATGGCAATGCACCTTTCTACCAACCCTGAGGTTGTGAGTTTGAGCCCGGCCCCATCCGGGATTTTTACTAGCATAAAATTATATAAACCTCACTCACAGCCTCCCCCCAGGGATTTGTGAGGCCCATTAGCCAATGGGTGGTACTCACAAAAAATAGGCATGAAAATGATGAACCCACCCTTCAAAAAAACCACGTCAAGAAACATGCAATGTATTTCTTAATACATCGAGCGAGGACTTAGACCTCCATGATCTGTCGCCCATATAATAATAATAATAATATACATTTTCATCCCTATTTCTACTCAAAACCTTTTGATGTACATTTTACCTTTCAAAACCTTTCATCTTAGGATATCCAGAAAATATTGCAGGGAACTAAGTCAGGAATGGTTCAACTATATCATATATGATGACTATTTTCTACAATAATTGAAATTTTTTTTTTTTTTTTGGGCTCTTTGGAAACTGTGAATGAACATGGTTCGATTCATCACTGATATCTCTATATCCATTGTTACGATGGAACATAGCCAAGGCAAATCCCCACCCCACTCCATTAAGATATTAATGTTTTACGTTTTATAATTGCTTAGAGAAAACATTTGAAATGTTTATAATTTAAAACAATGTATGCATTTCTATTACTTATAGGAAAATGGGTTTATTTACTCCAATATTGATTAAGGAAAAATGTAACATTAATTTTTATTTTTGAATAATAACTCTAATCCTCTCCTTAATTTCCTGAATTCTGTACCACATGCTATCCACCTGAAGGATTCTTTGATTTGATTTTAATATTCACTCATGGACCATGGAGAGATCTACCACCACTGTTACAAACCTTCACAATGTACTCTACCAATGTTTCCAAGCCGTTAGCTAAGAGGTCTGCAAGATATTGGCAAATTATTTTTTCGATTATTATAATAAATTAAATGAAAAATATTTGTAAAGCTATAGCTGCAATAAAAATCCTCTTGCACAGGTAAAGTTAACATTTCCATTTGACAAACTAAAGTAGTCCATGGTGACTTTATAATATTAATGTTATAAAAGCATGGCTGTTGGGGCATTTCTGTCATAAAAGAATAATAAGCTGTGTTTTTGCGACTTTAAACCTAATCAGTCACTAGCTTTTTATACGTGATCCTCATTAGGTTGTTGCTGATTCTGGTAAATATGCAAAACAAATTCAATATTGTAAGAATAACATTTTTGTTAGAAATTATTTATTTTATACATTTATTCAAATAATTATTTATTTAGAAAATGCAGTGATGAATAACTGGAGATATCCGTGAAGTAACTGCAACTTTAACAATCACATGTATATGCCTTGACAGTGAACTGTTGTACACTTTCAGTTATTGTGGCAAGTGTTAGCCGCTACCATGGTCTAACTACTTGATAGTTACAATCATGACAACATTAACTATCAAGATAGTTTTACTGTCAGACTGGGTTTGGCATGATCGTTAATAGTACAAGTAATGCAAGTGGACTAACAGTTCCATTACCTGCCATGTTTAACTGTAATATGTACACACCTTGACAATGAACTGTCGCAACATATCAACCTAACAAAATGTAATTACAATAAGCGGGAATAATTTTTTCCTTATATATTTGTCCAGAAAAAATGACAAAAAATATATCAGCCACAGGACTCAAAAACATTAGTTTCAACATGTTTCACTTTGTCACCTCCCACATAATATACGACTGCATCGACAAAGTAGTGTTGTCACATTGTGAGAGGTGACATACGACCAATAAGGGTTAAAGTCTAAATCTTGAATTATTTTTCACGTTAAGGGTTAAAGTCCTAAATTTTGAATCAATTTTTTTTTCTAATACAAAATTTCAAGCAATGATAAGTTAACTTTCATTAGTTTATAATTTCTCCACCTCTCAGGTTTTTTAGCTGACATGTTGAAACAGGTGCATAAAATCTAATACTTTTTTGAACACAAAAATTTAATTAAACCTTTCTGCCAAATTTGAAGCTTAAGCTTTTTTAAAATTGAATTAAAATGTTTTAACAAAAAATGTAAACCAAAGTTTATATATGGAGAAATCTATGTTTTGATCCAACATCATCTGATTTAATTTTAACAGAATAGTTCCAGAGATTTCAGGGACAAGCTGTCGAATATATATTCATATTTACGTAAGTGTCAATACCTAACCCCAGAAAAAACAAATTTAACAATTTTTAGGATTTAGGGAGTGCATTGCCATTATAGCGATTGGAAGATGAGGTTCCTAACTAAAAAAAAATTATGGTAAGCACTAATCTATACTAAGATGAAGAATCATAACTTTCATACATGTTTTAACACTGTTTTTTTCATTATAGATATAAATTAGAATATTATTGTTTTATTTGTTTATATCTCAATAACTGCAATAAATCAGGTTACCTAGCCATAAACTCAGATCTCTAAGATGGAATCCACCATCCAGGTGGGTCATTTTATCCCCTACTTTAACCATACTAGATAAATAAAATAATTATTGGAATAAACAAATCTATATGAATATTTAACTTAAAAAAATTACCACACATCAGTAGAATTATTTTATTATATTAATATTAAAGAGGGCATCACTGTTTTTTATACTAATATAATAATTATCCCAAAACTATGACTAAGAATACAAATATCTGAGATTTGAACTGGACAATGGATATCATGGTAAATAAAAAAAATATCAGAAACATGCAAACTAAAATACAAACATGCAAATAGCTCATGCATATAGCTAAAATAAAAGAAAAAAATATGAAAGGACAATTAACATAGAAATATATGTTACATATCAGCTTTATCGCCAACACCATAATGTTAATAAAGCAAAACATAGCAAAAATCTGCCAGTTAATAAAAATAATCAAATCTTTTAAGCAACAAAATGGAAGCATACGTTTTCATTTTTCTTAGGTTCTTCTTCTTCACAATGATCTGAAGGACCGTGGAAAGCCCCAGAGGAATCGAATGTCCCTCCACCTTCACTATTTTTTTCTGTAGCCCTGTAAGGAAAGAAAATGGTTTTACCTTATATTTCAGTAACATTAAAAAATAATAATAATAATTAAAACAAGTAAATAACTTCAATAAATTAGGATTTTAGAAAATAATCCTATTTTATAGCTAATCACAGTTCAATAAGTTGCAAGTTGATTGACTGAACCAACAAATCTTATCTTCTTTACTAATTTAAATCTTATCCAGGTGCTAATTATTATTATTATTATTTATATATAATGAAATATCTTCTTTGAGACAGGTTTGTTTATTAGTTATAACTAAAACATCCATATAGTCTCAAAGTTATTTATTATCTTTAAACTCTAACGTTTCAGCCATTTCGGCCATTCTCAACGATCTATCAACTAAAATTTTTTTAATTACATTCCATTCATTATAAATTAATTCTGAAAACATAAATTTGCTACCTTATTCACACTGTCACAGAACATTGGTTATCACACTATTGCATGCTATTATGCGTTTGTCAAATTTTATCATTAGTCAATAACCTAGGGAATAGAGGTTTGACCAAAATATTTATACTTTTTTTTAAGGATTTTCTACTGGTCCAAAGGGTTTCCTTATACAACTTCTAGATCTTCTAGATGTTTTAAGACCCATACTCCTCTTAGATAGAGTCCTATCACTTCATCGTCTCAGATTCGCCTAGGTCTACCTCATCCTCTTTTATTTTTCACTAGTATACCTCACATTGCATTATTATTAGTATACCTACCATTACCTTCCTTGAGACATTGTTTTTAAATCTCCATACTGCTTGGGGCATTTTTCCTCCTCTTTCAGAATATATTTTTTTCATTTTCCACTTTTTTTCTTATTGTTACATTTCTTACTTATTCATTCTGAATATTCTTGCCAGTCATCAACAGAAGTCCAGAAGTTTTCTTCCTTCAATCACCTTTTATGGTCAGCTTTCAGCTCCATTCGCCATAATGCTCAATATTATACTTTAATAAATTTCTTTTAGTTTTAAAAATAATATTTAAATTTAGTATTCATATTGCTTTTTGACTATCTGAAATCCTTATTTTTATTTTGATGTTACAGGAATCATTAAATTAAAAAAGAGAACAGAGATATTTAAAATGTTGGACTATTTTCAGTGCATTACCTTAAAGCTTATACTAGTTATCTAATACCAACTATTTTTTCAGAGCCTTTCACGAGTAATTTTGAGAAAGGTAACTTTTAACTTCTACTAGGCAGGTGTTTCATTTCATACATTTCTCTTATACTTTTGAGAGCTTTCCATAACAATCCTCTATGGATACTATCATTTTATTTTAAAATAAATACTTAATTTATGTTACAACTTTTCACTTGTAAAGAAATCAATGCAGGAATGATATTAAAAAAATAATTTGCTAGAGAAGTAGTTTTTGAGAATGTGGAGATCCAATAGGGAGAAATAATAGATTTCTTACCATTCTGGCAGGTGATGATTTGAATTTTTACTAGAATGGGATTGATTCATATCGTAATTATCTTCTTCCCTCCAATTGTTACTTCGACCTGGAACATTAATAATAAAAAAACAATTAAAGGATATGAAGAAGTTGTTAGTAAAATTAAAATTGATATAAATAGTAAAGATATACACGATATTTGTCAAACCATCTAACTTAAATCTCAAGAAATAATCATTGATAAACTGACCTCCAGAGACATTCCACTTGTTGGACGAAGAATAAGGCCGCCAGTCATCTTCGTCACCACCCCCACCCCCCCTCTGGCCTCTCCTCCAGTTGGGCTCCCTCTCCCGTCCACCTCCTCGCCCTTCTCCTCCGTTTCTTTCGGACCAACTGTCTCTACCTCGTTCGCTCTAGAAACAAATTACTTAGTAAATTATATGTAAATATTAATCTAAATGAGACATACAATTATTTATTCTCCAAGTATATTTGAACTACAATTAATGAGATTTAGAGTTTTCTGGCAGAGATTCACCACCTATATTTAGGAGTCTCATTCGTGGCAAGGCCCCATCGGCTCAACCAGCTAAATTCTGATAATATTCATATTATTTTAATTGCAAACCATGACTGGTCTAATCATTAATGATTTGTACAATTATTTTTATTTTAATCAGTTTATTTTATTTCATTTTATGGTATATTATTTTTAATTAGTTATGGCATAATTCTTAATTTATTTTACATTTTGTTTAGCTATATATCCTATTATAAAATCATGTCTAAAATGATACATGATTATTAAGTTATGAATCGAATTCAGCACGTTTTAAATTCAGAAAGAGAAAAACTGTTTTTATAATTTATAACATTTCTTATATAAAAACTATTTTAAGGACTCAAGTAGTTTGGATTAATATAAACATATTAGGATAACACCTTCAATAGTTACACTGGCATCAGGTAATTATTATATAGCACGAAGAAAATACTAACTAAATTCACTAAAATTTACTTTTCACTCATCTTTTATTTCCATTGGCTTTTTTAAATTAATTTAATAACTTTATTTTCTATTGAAACTAATTTTTCAACGACTTTATTGATAAAAAAATTAATTTTGTTTCAAGCGATGAACTTCAAATGCGTTAAGACATGAAACTGTTTCTTTTAGAAGTTGGTTAACTATATGACTTCAAAACGACTAAAATGGGGTAAAGTAAAAGAGGGTTCGATAGGATCAATTCATACCTTAATCAATAACAAAAATAAAAAAAGGACTAAATCAGTCGTTCCATCCACAGATCATGGGCGGCCAGCAAAGGCCTTGGAATAGGCTATGGGAGGGTCCGGCAACTCATATTTTTATGACAATTTACAGATAAAAGTATTTTATTAATTATCTTTCCAGATGTTTGTACGTCAGCTGAAAGGTAAAGGCACAATAAAACTAACTTAAAATCCACTTACTTAGCAACCTATTTTTTTCAGTCCACAGACTTCTTTGGGTTGGTTGGCTGACTCCTGCGACTGAGGAACAAGACAAAAGTTGGTTGGTTGGCTGTTTCGAAAGAGCGTTTATCAGCTTGATCATAAACACCCGTTGGTTATCTGTTTTGGTAAGGTATAGTTGGAGTTGACCACTGAACTAAACCGGAAAGAGCCAATCGGGAACACTCAGACCCACAGGAGCAAGCCAGTGTTTAGAAGGCGTCCAAGTCTCACACTTCAAATGCTTACTTTGTTGTTTAGGGTACGAGGATTTATCAGATAATGTGAATAAAAAACCATGCAAAATACATCTAATTGTTCTATTGACATTGGTACATTTCCACAATGTTTGCAATTGTATGCTCATGGAAAAGACCAAATCCCCAGAAAGTCATCCCTTTGGCATCCCCAGAGGTCTGCTAAGACTAAAGTTATCCAAGGCTTTGCTGCAACTTGCTTCAGATACCCTGAGGCCAGAAGATATTTCAACTTGTTCCTCTATCTGGTAAGATATCTTAATCCTTTAAGTTCACAATTATTAGTATTAATAGAGATAACAGTTGCTTGAAGGCTCTTTTTTAAACATGCCAAAATCCAAACAATCACATGAAAGTAAGATAAGAATAATTTTTTTTAATAATAGACATGCTACATTACCTGAGACCTGTCGAAGACGCGCTGTCTGGCAAAAGGAGCATCGCCGCCCTCCTCGTACCGTTCAGTAGCGCCCCTATAAAAGGCACCTCTCCCCCGCCCGCCCCGTCCGCCTGCTCCTCCTCCACCACTACCTCTCAGTCCACCTCCTCTCTCTCCTTTACCAACTGACCGCAGCACTGCGTCAGAGTTTATTCCTCTGTTCCACATTCTCTGCAGGCAAAATAAATAACATTAAGAGTAAATATTACATAGTAGTTTTACATATCTTTAAGTCTAGTAATTAGACATAGCTATATAATAAATGGATCATAAATTCACATGTGTTGAATTATTTTTAAAATATTCCTGATTCAATCAGTTACAAAATGAGTACATCGTACTCCAGGATGACTTTCCACAACTATAACTAATATTTTCATAACAAAAACAAATATCAAAGTTGATCATTAGTGTGAATTTCTGCGCAATTGTATCTCTTTAATAATTAAATAAGAGTTAGTTATTAATCCCAACAAAATCAAATAGGTTGCTTCAACAGTTATATCCAGTACAAAATTGCACGTTCTGGGATATTTTGCACAATTTAAGTTTTGACTGCACAAAAAAAATTACTAATGATTAAACATGAAAAAACAAAAATAAGTATAGAAGTTATTAAAAAAACATCCATTTGGTCTCAACACTTTTTTTATAGTGTACTGTTGATAAAATGAGTAATTGAAATAGAGATTTTAAACTACCAGGGCATTCAAAAAGTCCTGTCGTTTTTCGTTTGTTCGTTGTTTATTTTGATTCTAGAGTGTTTGCTAATTAATTCCGTTCAATACAACTTTTATCCATGTAAACACAAATGTTTATACTTTATGAATAGGAGGCTAAGGAGGATTAATTTAATGCAGTCACCATCCAACTGTC
>NW_027108984.1:237156-270654 GCF_000696795.3 Halyomorpha halys
ACCACTTATTTTTGCAGTAAAAATCAACAGTTTTTTAAGGAAGGAATTTGGGCTTTACCATCTCGTTGGGAGAAGGTTACCGACTGTAACGGTGGATATTTTGATGAATAAAGGTGATTATTTGAAAATATTTATTTATTTATAATTTCCCCCAAAAAAACGACAGGACTTTTTGAATGACCTGGTAGTAAATATAATAATTTCAACTTTTACTTAGTTTCAACTTTCAACTTTAAGAATAATAGTATTTTAGACATTATGATAAAGATTAATTTATTAATGTTTCATAATTTAAGAAGTTTTAAAGAAAATTGACTAATGATAAATAATTTGATAATTTGACTAAGGCATAATGACCTGCAATTGTGTTGATTACCAATATTTTAGCTGTGATAATGTAATGAGATCCTTGAAAATGGTCAGAATGTAGGAGTGTTAAGATAATAAAAAAGTGTTGAGACCAAATGGATGTTTTTTTATAACTACTAAACAAATCTTTCTCAAACACAAATTTGCATTATATAAAACTAATATAATTTTGATGTGTTTATAAGTTCCTAGAATGAAGAAAACAAAACCTGATTTCCCCGAACTTACATATCAACATCCTGTAGAAACATTTTTAAAATATTTCCTTAGCACACACATTATTCCCTTATAGTAATTCTCCTCTCTAACATAAATCTTTCTTTATCAAGTTCAAACCGAGCAAGTAAAGATTAAAGCAAAGTTATCAAAAATCTTTAATTACTTAAGACTTACTTATAGAAAAATTACTAAGAAAAAAGTAGTTAAAGGAAAAAACTTTAAGCAGTTTGGATGATTATTAGTGTATAAAATCATCACATATGAAGATGACCCGAGTGGTGTTCAAAAAAGGTACAAAAATAGTGTAAAAACTATTTATTATGTTGCTATTAGTATTAAAAAAATAACTTTTTATTAGTTCATCAATATTTATCAGGTTACTATTAAATATTAACAAAATAATAATTTATTAGTAACCAATATTTATTAAGTTACTATTAAATATTAACAAAATAACAATTTATTAGTAACAAATATTTATTAGGTTATTATTAATAAGTTTTTTCAGCTATTTTTATGATTGACCATTGTCCATACCATCTTCTTACAAATATTTACCCGTGTGTTTTCAAAACACTATTAATAAAATCAAAGATATACAATAATTTCTTTTATATTATAGTGAATGAAACCACTTATACCCAATTTTATATTTTACTTCATTTCTTCTTAGTTAATTACTTTAAATTTTTAATCAAGAAAAACCACCAATTCCCTAAATAATATCTCATAAAATTTTGGAAAAGAGCAAAAGTGAGAAAGACTGTTCTGCATCATCAGTAATAGTTTGTAATTTTTTTTTTTTTCAAATATAAAATTTCAAGATAAAATTTTACCTTGTTAAGCCATTTAGCTCTGAATATGATTAAAACAAAACTGGCATTAGAAGTTGTTGTTTTTTTGTACATATAATGGTGCATGACACATGTGTTTATATACAAACATGAACATGGAAGCAACTAATAATCACAGTAGAAATAATAATCTTGGTTTTGGATTACATGGGGCAGTTATTACTAGTAAGTTACTATCTTTTTACCTTACACAGCCAGCTTTATGGAGTTGATTTCTCAAAATTGGGAAGTTTATTTTCACCTAATTATGATCTGACGTCACAAGTTCACGATCTCTTATTTCAGGACTTTTGGATGCATTTATGAATTCATGTGACTCATGTACTGTTACCTTGCATTTTCTGTCTCAATGTTTTTTTTTTATGTCTACTTAATCATGCATTGTTCAGTCAGGTAAAACAATACCAACATTCTACCCGATATATTGGTACAACTCAATGCTTGTTCAAAAAGTTGGATAATTAGAAACTATATTATATTGATTAACGACAAATTTTGATGGAATTTATTTTTCAGTAATGATTAGTTAGCTCATTTTGGGTTTGTATCTAATTAAGGGATTGTGGGTTTGCTGAAAACTATGAGCTAATAAAAAAAATGACTATTTATCATAACGATAACTGTTACTGAGTAAATGATTTTCTAGAAAGTACTAACTGCAGTGACAAAAAAAATATGTGAATTATTTGTTTATAAAGATCATAAATACTTGAAAGTATGAGTTCAAATTAATAGTTCAAGATTTTATGTTATCACAACTATATTACATCATTTTTCATGTTATAAAATTTTTGTAGAACAAAAATTCTGCTCAAGCGATTGTGAAGTACTACGGTTAAGAGCAACAACAGGTTATAATTACTGTATCTCATTTAAGTTATATACAGTAACAATAAACTGATCAAATTATTCTATTCTATTGAAATAATCTATCTCATCTCTTGAATTCGATCTATTAAAGTCATTTTCTCATTATATTTTTATGAAATATAAATTAAAATTTAATAAGTTTATATAGAACGTCTGTAGTACTTTTTCATAACACATTTTTCTAACCAGAAAAAAAAAAATATAAACATATAATTTTTCAAAAATGTTCTTAGAATTCAAAAAGATATAATTCCATTTGTTTCAAGACAAATTCAGTAAATATTCCTGAATCTATTTTTTTTTTTTTTTTTAAGAAACTGAAATTTTAAGGAATATGCCAGACATATTTGACAAAATATAAAATAGAAAGTAAATCACCTAGAAGTGACATCTGTGTAAAACTGAGTGACAGAAAATCTTCATTATCATCATTTGGATTACTGGTGGGGGTTATCTATGCATGGAATCATGTTTTGCCCAAATAAAAAGTTTCAAAAAAATTATTTGCCATGTTTGTATTATACTTTATAACATATTTTTGTGTAAATTTTAAAACTCCACATTACATTAAAATGTACCCAATTTCTAAAAAAAAAATTTTAATTTTTCTATATAAGTCCACTTAGGGACGAGCATAACCATAATAAGCCTCACTTATTTTTCTGCTTTTTCAGCTTCCCACAATTGAAAAAAAAAAATATTTTTATAAGACTCTTTTATAAGTTTGCCTTCAAAATTTCATTCAAATGAAAAAAAAAAATTAGAAAAGAACTTGGGTTAAACAAGTGAACCTTGAGAGTAAATATAACCTCAATAACTAAAAACATCCAAAAGCTAACTTGTATAACCTAAACTAATTTTTGTTCAAACAATCCATAATTATTTTCTTGAAATTTGAAAAATGAAGGGTTGTTACGACAAAGAGAGTTAGTACACTCATTAACTAATAAGTATATTACTTATTAAATGTATTCAATAGAAAATTGTTAATGAATTAATGTAATTTTAAATAAAAAAATTGAAAAAGATACATATATTGTAATGTTCTCTTTTTTTTAAAATAGTTTAATTAAGCTATATAATATTACAATTTCATTTTGGTTCTAACTATTGTTAATTATTTTTGTTTTAATCAAATAGTAAGCTAATTCTTATCAGTTAAAATATGTCATGTCTGAAACAATAGGCGTACAAGATATAGTAATCACAATGAAACATCACGCAAATAGTCAACATGAACGCTCCATCCCATCTTGGAAATAAACACAACCGCTGCTTTATGAAGTAACAAAATTAAAATATTTTCAAACCTTCGTAATTTTTTTGCTATGATAACACGTCAAATAAGTTCAGGAAACAAACGAATCTGTAATGAACAACAATAAATAATAAATCTGTAACAGAGAGGGCAGTGTTTGTTTAGATTGCTAGCAACTGGACGTCTCCATTTCCTGATCATTCTTCTGTCTACACTTTAGTGGTAAAGGCAATCCAGTTTATTATGATAGTACATCGTTAGGATGTGCATCCCTTAGTAACGTTATCAAGATCCCTTAGTAAAATTATTATCAAGATATGAAGTTCACAATCATAATAAATTATTTATATAATAATTATATAACTTATATAATTATATAAGATTGTCTAGTAACCCTATGCCCTGAAATTATAGTCAAAACTTTTTAAATCACATCAAATAAAATCCCCATATCTGTATTAAATATGTCTTTTTACTTACTTCAACCATAGAGGCATCACCTCTATAAGAGGATAATATATAAAAAAAAGTTCTTAATTTTAATTCTACAATATATTTAAATAAAATAATGCTTAGATGTTTTAAAATATAAAAATATGTAGAAAGTGAAAATGAACTAAACTGTTGAAAATGAGCTTACTGTTTCTTCATCTGACATCGTATTTAGGGCGAGCGGGGGCTGTGCTTTCTCGACATACAGCCCGTGAAGACTTTTTAATGACTCTGGTGGCGGTAAATTAGCAGAAAAAAGTGCAAGCATTTCTTCCCTTCCATACCGAAATTCTGCAAGCTGGTATCTGGCAGGCTGCTGCGCAGAGAGTGCACGTAACCTAAAAGAAAAATCAATTAGACTAGGCTAAACTATTATTTTAAATTTACACCACTAATGAATGAATATATATCACTGAACATCAAATTTGGAAGATTATAATAAAAAAAAAAAATATAATCTTAATATTAAATAATAACATGATTTTTACATGTTATTCATTGATACTCAATAAATTAAAATTAAGAAGGTATGTAATTACAAAATTAAAAGCAATAATTAAGATCTATTATATGCATAAAGTACAGTATTCCTCGCTAATATGAACACCAAGGATATGAGAGCTAGAGAACTAAGAGAAAAGGTTGGTCACACTAGTACATTTACCTGGTTATAAAAAATGTATTGGTATGTAAACAATATAAAATGTATGTAAACAACAAGACAGAATGTATTTACCGCCGGGGGTGCCTAAACATTTTATAACACGTCACCAATGGTTTCCCATGAGGAGAGACAATTGGGCCCTCTCCCCTAAACTATGTCACCTTCACAATGATTATTTACATAAATTATAAATTCATGTTTTTTGAAAAAAAAAAATTTTTCCTTTAATAGATTTTGATAATGTAGCTACATAATAAAATGAATAAATAACTGTTATTAATAAAATAATAATGTATTTTAGGAATAACACCAATGCCTACTTGGCTAATCATTACTTCCACTAACTCATAATTATTTCATCCTGTAAGAAAATCACGACGGCAGACAAGAAGAAAAAAATAGTTTTCAACTACTTATTGATTGCCGACATTTCAACCAACAATGTTTGTCTTCAACAGGCTATTTTGAAAGGTGGAGATGTAAATAATGGAAAAAGGGGATTTTTAGAACATTATACTTTAAAGTATAAAAATATAAAGTACAAAGCATGAAAGTATATCATTCAAAATGAAATATCAACAATCGATAAATATTTGAAAACTACATTCTTCTTCTTCATCAAAGCCCTTACCATCCTGAAATTCACATACAGCCAATCACACACACACATATATATATTTTACCCATGAAGGAAATCACGGTAGTACAAAATTTGAAAAAATCCATATTTTTCAAGAGTGGATAATGATCAATTATTTCTTTAAATAAAAAAACGAGAATAGAAAGACTGCTCGCACATATATATTAAACCAACCCTACGAAGAATAACCACAATGCAAAACCTTCGAGTTCACAAAAATTTCTGATGATCAGAAATGCTGGTTCTAAATTACCCTTTCATCCCAAAAAGGGAACTTGAACCTTTTTTAAACATAAAAATTTTAAAATAAAAAAAACATATAAACAGTCACGTACCAGTTCTGAGCCCCTAGAGACATATATTTTAGAACAAATACTGAAATGCCTAAATTATCCTGTCAATGAACAACAAAGACAATGATGATAATGTAATTGTAGCTGAGGAAGAAGAACCAATACTAAAATCAGTAAGCCTAATAATCCTGGATCCAGGACCACAAAAGAATACTTACTTTAGGAGAAGGTTTGAATGAAATTTATGAAAGTGTATATTATTCTGTTATGGGAAGATCCAGTTGGCGGTAAATGAGGTTCACCACAAAATAGCAGAAAAATTATTTATTAGTAACCAACATTTCATCCCACTCTGCGGGGCTGAATGAAAACAAAATACAAACATTGCTACAGAGCTGTATCATTCTGTTAATTTTATTATCCCAGATATGATATATAAGATTTGATGTTTTAAATTTTTTCAATGTTTACATTCTGTATAAGTTAATTTATCAGGCTTGGGCAGATTGAGACATGTTTGCTTACAAAGATTTGAATTACTTCCGTACATGCTATGTTCTTCAGTTCTATATCTAAAGTTTTGTTCAATAAATAAGTAAATAAAAATGCACAAAATGTAGAAACAAAAGTGTAATTCATTAACAGCCACAGACAAATTAAAGCTATTGCTGGATTATGATAGTGGGAAGTTGTTTCAAGACTGTGTACGGTTAAATGTACCAAAGACTACCCTTAATAAAATTATTCAAAGGTAGGAGAAACTGAGTCCTCATTGTATTGACATAAACAAAAAATAAGACGAACACGATCAGCAAAGTACTCTTAATTTGAAAAATGTCACTCAACATGGATAAAGCAGGTACAGAATAAAAACATTCCAATAAGTGGTCCAATGATTAAACAGAAAGATCAATAATTTGCGAGTAGATTCCATACGTATCATTATTATACTGATTTTTTTAGCCATGAGTGTTTTATTGTTTTAAAAAATAAAAGCAAATATATATAAAAACATAATGTATGCGTTATTTTATTAATCTTTTTACCTCTATAAATAAAAAACAGTATATTTCAACCTCTATTAGTGGGACCCTCAATAAACAGGAAAACTGTAATTTTAAACCTGCCTATTTGTAAAAATAGGTAAATGAAAAGCCTCTTTAAGTGATGAAAAATCCTAGGTCTGTTTAGATCCCAATTATACAGGTTACACAGATCATCTTCCTACAATTAAATACAAACGGCCAACTAATAAGCTTTCAATTTATTATTTTAAGTGAAAAGAGCCTTGCATGCCTTTAACTGGACCTTGAAACACTGATACTTATTCTTATTAGCATAAAACTGATTCGCATTTGTGCAAATAATGGCCCTAATCTCAATTGAAAAGGATACATTGGAAGATTGTTTATCTCCTGAGCGAGCAGAAGTTGACAGTTGTGATCTATATATAAACAACGAACTGTGACCCGCAGTTTCACCTATCCTAAATTTCTATCATAGTTTCATACATATGATCAGTACATGACTAAATACATCTGATTAACTGAAAAATTTTAAATGGAAAAACACAAGGACCAATCACTAAAAAAACTTGACAGAAAACATCTATTTCATGGTTGTATACAAAATAAACCAAAGTTCAATACAGTATATACAAATTAATACTCCTACAATTTAGATGCGTTTTATTTTGTCTGATAGAGAATTTAATAATCATGAATGAGCAGCTATAATGTTCCAGGAGATGTATAGTTAAGTTATTTGAGTGTATTATAATAATATAAACATTTTTTTAACTATTCAGAAATAGGCTTCAATTTTCACAAAGTGGACTATTTCGTCCATTCCAGACTGAAGCAATAAATATTAATTATCCGAAAAAAATGAATAAACTAAAAAAATAGAGCTTTTTGTAAATGAAAAACAAGAACTAGGTTAATTAACAGAGAGTTCATTGTTCAACCATACAAGCTACCTTTCAGTATAAATATAAAAATAATATAAATGAAAGTAGCACAATATAAAATTGCACAATTTCTAGCATTTATTGTATTATTATTGTACTTTAAATTACTTTTTGTTCATTTGGCTCAGAAAATTAATATTAAGAATCTGTTTAGGACGTGCAAAATAGGCCATTTTATCCAATGAGAGAAAAATCAAATCCATACTGCTAGAAGGTACAGAATCCATGAACATTACATACATTACTTCATGAAGTTCACAATCAACATCTTTGATGTCTTCTTTTTTTATGTTAAGATTCAAGATGCAAGATTGTGGCCTATTTGGAAATACTTGACTGACTTTTGGTCCACATAAGGCAACTCAAACTTTTATTGATAAAAAAACTCAGAAGAAATGTGATAAAACAGATTAAAAAAACGAGAAGATGGTTGGGGGTTGTGGTAGAAATAAAACACAAATAAGTTGAAGTAATTTATTTAATTGTGCCAACGTTTTGGCCAGAATTTCTAGCCTTCATCAGCGCTTTTAGCTTGAAATCTTACTGCCAAGTGAAATTTTAAGCTAAGGAGATTCAAGGTCCTTGCGTTTTTACACCTGGCAGTAAGATTTCAAGCTGACAGCCCTGATCAAGACTAGAAATTCTGGCCGAAATGTTGGCATGATTAAATAAGTTACTTCAACTTATTTGTGTTTTATTTCGACCACAACCCCCAACCATCTTCTCCTCGTATAAGCCATTCACGGTCAACTATCTGTCATGATTAAGATAAAGAAACTTTAGATACTACAAAAAATAAATTAATAAAGAAAAGAAAAAAATTAATAAAAACCACAACAGTAATAACCAACTAACCAAGTAGGAATGGAAATAATAGGAAAAGTTGAAGATAAAATACCCACCTCTTCTTAGAATAGATATATTTTTTAACTTGGTCTTAGTACACATCTACAATCTTAGAACTACCTTTAAAAATATCAAAATTGTAGACACTGTCATACCAAGATAACGGTATGAGCCTTTAAATACAATTTTCTATTATATTGTTACTGCTCCATTCTTATGGGTCCTAGAGTGATGCTATATAGTCTGAAGCCTACCTCGATCAACAGTCTATGTCAATCTATCACAAAAGAAATTTTTTGAAAGACTAGTAGTTTTTTAAATTAATACACTCAAACAAACTCTTTAGCGTGAAATAATAGGATTCTTCAATTAAATCGCAGCTCTTCACTTCTGCTCACACAAGAGATAAACAAACCCCCACTGGATTCTTATCAGTTGAGATAAGGGTCTAAATTGGAAACATTTGATAGTTTTCTTCTGTATAAGGTGATTCCCAAATTGTTAATCATCCTCTTAAAAAAAAAAAACTTGAGAAAATAAAAATAACTTGAAAACAGAACAAAAACAAGTTCACAAAAACAATAAGACTAAACTAACCAAACAATTAAGTAAACATAGAACTGATAAAAAAAATTACTATATATTGTTTCTCATAGCCACCACCGGCAGCACTTATGGTCACATCTACATAAGGTTGGTTGGTTACTTGTACTGAGGTTCTTGCGAATTTTTCTGTTTTTTTTTTAAAGTTGTAATTTGTTCTCTGACATTTTTTTTGTCTAATTTCTCCTAAGTTTTTATCAATGAAATGATAAAACATCCACTCAGGTCAGTCATTGAATTGAACCCTAAATACCAATAGTCAAAAGGAGAAAGGTCAAGATAAAATAATACAATTAAAGAAGTATATGTTTGATTTACTTTTAACAATTATCAATTTTCTTCGTGGGACTAATAATTAGCCCTCTACAGATATTATAGTGAAAGGTAAGATATCATTAGACAGCTATTGTTGGGTAGACTTGGCAAAATCATTAAGGGAAATAAAATCACATCAATAAAACACCTGCTTTTTCCACTAAGAAGCGTTCATACGACACAGGTCTGTTTGCACGAATAGTTACCAACAAGAGCATAATCATACTATCTGACATTCCACACTATCAAATAAGGTTGATTGCTAAAATTCTTAAGTAGAGAATTTCAAACTGATAATTTATTTAAATCAATAAATCTTGATGATCTATCTCTTGTAATTCAGGAGTATTGACAAATAAAAGTAGATAAACAGGGCTTCAAAATTAAATTATATCTCGAGTTTTGTCTCCCATGTGTAATAAAATGTTTTGTTTTATTTCTAGATTCATCTCCTCTTGGTTGGCAGCCCAATGAAGGAAATTGTGACTAATTAAGCTGATAAACTTATTGTTGTGAACCTGCTTCTATGGATATAATATTGTATTAATTATGTTCCAGATTGGCTGATGTTTATGGTTACTTCTCTGATCCTAAGCTATGGGTCCAGTCGTGATGTCATAAAGCTTTATGTCTTTCTCGTTAAACAATCCAGTTAAATCAAAAAGAATTTTTCAAATCAAACTGTAATTCCTGAAATTAGAGTGTGTAAACAAATAATCCTTCGGCTCCATTTATAAAAAACAGCCAGCAAAACATTTAAGGGATCATGACATAAAGGCGATGTAGTTAAAATTTGATAAAATTAAGCTCAATAATTTTTGTGGTTTGCAGTTATAAACAAAAACAGACCATCCCTTAATATGATAGTATGATTTTAGAAAATAAAATATTCTCTAGAATATTTGGAATAAAGAAAAATTAGGAAACTATAAAATTTTAGAGTACATATTTTATAATTACAGGTCATGAAATGCACATGTGTATTACATGATTAATTTGAAAGGACACAAGAAAATTACTAACAAAAATAAAACTACCAATTCTAAACAATGCAATGATTGGTGTTTCTAGTATTGTATTGATATTTCTAAAATTTTTTTTTTAATAACAACAGATTATTTTGACCATGGAAGGAAACAAAAAAATTAAATTACACAAATTCAAAACAAATATACATAAAAAAGAAAAGTTTCTAATATCATCATATGACAGTAGCAAGACTTTTTCGAGTCTTATCATTGCTCCTAACAAAAATAAACTTCCCTCTTCCTTATAGTCAATATTTGTAACAGTTCAGTTCAATAATATAACTAAATAGCACTGAAGTAATGCACAAAAAAATAAATGAATTCAATTATGAAAAATTAAAAATAATGAATGATTAACAATATATGACAATGTGAGGGGTAAAATGATAAATAAAGGGAAAAATTACTTAAAACCAATATATTTGATAACTACATGGCCACTTTGCTAAAATTAAGTTTCTTCTTAAACAACTTAAAAAATAAAACAAATTAAAAAATCGTCTATAAAAGGTAGATAGAACAAGAGAAGGCTTTAAAGGTTTTGAAAATATATATTACTAAACAGAATATAAATTGCCTATTTTAAGTGGTTCATATCATACTTGATAAATTATTTAGTCTTCCTATTGCTAGAAATTAAAACTTAGTATGGAACTTCAATTTCAAAATGCCTAAACCAATTTATCAATATAGAAATCCATATAGTACAAAACCAACTGTCATATAAATTTTTTAAATAAAATTATTTCTTATATATAAACAACTGGAACCTAACATTTAGGAAATCTCCAAACAAAAAAATATTAAGCGATAAGACGGTCCAGATTGCATTCAGAAAGGAACTTATAATCGCAAAAAATTATTTAATGAAAACCAACATTTCAACACACATTGCAGATCCATATAACGGCTTGTAGTTGTATGATGGCAGAGAAAAGAACCAAGTTTTACTAAAAATGATGCTTTCATCAACTTAAAAAATGAACAATCATCACAATAATTAATAATACTACAACAAAATATATTTCAATTGCAAAAACTAATTATATGGTAAAAAATATATAAAATGTTTACACGATTTCATACTTCATAAACGAATAGGAAATGAATACAAAATTCATCCAAGTCGACTCAGGTTAGTAAATTTGTGAGTGGTGAGCAATTAATTTCTTGTATACTTACCACCTCACCGTCAATGGTATCTATCAAGGTCATGAATAACTTATTTATTCAAAAAATTATACATAAATAGATGAATAATATCTTGAGCACCTTTATAATAAGAGCAGCTGAAATTACATCAATAAAAAAAATATTTAATGATAAATCGACAAAATCCATTTATTTATAATTGACAAATAAACCACTATCCACAGGAATCGCAGTGTATGTAGAGTGAACGCATTATCATTCTAATCAGTAATTTATTAACTTGTCATAAGGAAGTTAATATCTTCTTCAATATAATTTCAATCTTTTCATTAAATTGATTTCATGATCAGTACAATTGTGGTAAAATAACAATAAACCAATTAATCTACTTGAGCTATTGACAAGAAAGATAAAGTCAAAATGAAATATATATCTGAAAACACAAGTAAAATTTATATAAATATTAAATATATTTAAAAACGTTAAGTTGATAAGAAACAATTTATAATCTTAATCAACAATGACAAAAATGCAGGAAAGGGCCAAACAGGGAAGTCAGCAACCCATATCCTGAATATGAAAACTTCAGCAACAAAAGATTTTACCAACACAATATAAACCAAAATAGTCAATTTTTCCAACACCAGTACATTTTCATCATCCTACCGATTAAACAACTCAACTTGAAACCATTAACACACCGCATCTCAAAAATAAATACAACTTGCTTAAGAGGTAACAAAAATAAACTTAATTAAAAATCTATAAACTGCCTTCATAATACAGGTTATAAGCTAAAAATGATGCAGACTAAAAGAAAGGTACCATCACTGTAGATTTTTGAAACACTTATAACATTAAAGAATTATACATTCATAAAAAACTAACCATGTACTTATAGAATTTATATAACACAAATGCAAAACAAATAATTCAACAAAAACAGGATGAAACAATAATTGATAAAGAAGCTGAAAACAATATTTATTCAAACTGAGTTTTATATAGAGCCATTAACAGGTATTGACAATGTCCTTATTAAGCCTTTCCTCTGTTAGGTATACATTTACTAAATAAGATATATTCTTTGTCCAATTTCAAAATAATGCAGGACCAAAATCTGTTTTAAAAAAACTATTGCATTTAATTAAATGATCAAACAAAATTAAAAGAGATAAGTATTTTTTATATTATTAACAAATTTTCAGAAACTGATAGCAGCAAAAAATTGAATAATATGAGAAATGCAATCAAAGTGGCAAGATGTTATATTCTACAGAATATAATCATTCACATTAAATTAAATCTTCACATAACAAAAAAAGATGTAAGTAAACTGATGTAAACAAATCACAAAATAAAAAAGAAAAATTCAATAACTTTAACGATGCAACAAAACATTATTCATTAGATGAAAATTTTTAATATTACAATTATTTTTGCAACTGAGCACAGATTTTACATAATTTCTAAAATTGAAAAATTATTCAAAATTAGAGAGGTATATATTACAGTTAAAATGCTAAAACTAAATGGTATCCATAAATCTTTCAATGAAAATATGATTATTTGATAAAATAAATATGTCACTAAGAATATGTGTTGTTCAATAACATAGTAAACATATTGGACAACTTACCATTCTGGACCAAATTTCATTGATTCTGTCATGTTTGAGGGCAGAAAATAACTGAAATACAAGACAATCTGGTTTAACACATGTAACTTCTAATATAATAATAATGATAATAAGTTAATTCAGCTCAAGTTAACATCCCACCAATTTTGACACACAAACTAAACCATAAGCCAAATACTTTGAATAAGAAATACAACTGTTCATAAAAGGGACAATCTTTAGTTTAAATAACTTTTCAAATATGCAATGCCAGCAAATATTTAAGTTTTCAGAAACAGAACTTGTAGCTACCTATGATTCTTCTGGATAGGTTGGTGGTAAACTGATATGTATATCACAATAGATAACGAATTTGAAACTGTTTCAGTTATGGAAACTGTAGAAGGCGATAACCAGTCGGATTTTAATAACAATAAAAAAAACGGTAAGTCGGTTCAAAACACTTCAACTTCTTTAATGAAAACTCGACAGAGAACAATTCCAATATGGCTGGAATCAAAGACCGCGTTCGAAAATTTAGATGATGATTGCCAACCAAAATACAACTCATTTATATTAAATTCGCAAATTTTCACTTATCTATAATTTTGTCGAGGGTTTAGAGAAGAAATTGTAACAAATTTATTCAAAAAGAAATAAAATTAGACATGATAATTAAAACTGGCGATTTGGTCTTGCTTGCACGATCGAACTTGACTGACCCTCTTAAAGACCGCGATAACCTTCCGTATTTAAATATGAATTCGCCAACGTACACTTGGTTCTTTTTTTTTTGTTTTTGTTTTTCCACCATTTATTTGTCCCTTTTAAATTAATTACTCACTTTTTTTAAAAAAATGCGTTCTGATTAGACCATGTCGCCGCTTTATATAAAACTGATTTGTTTTTTCTTAGTGAGCACCTTACGAGTTATTCAGCATTAAATCCAATCGGAGGAGTAATATCTTATTCTGTTATCCCTAACCAACATTAGAAATGCGGATTATCAAGTCTAGTATTAATGAATGTTAATCACTGCCTTTTATATCGCTTGTTATTTTATTAATTAAAAAAACAAAAAAATACTCATAAATTGCATATAGGATTAACATAAATCCCATTTTCCTCAGTTCAGACATTTTAATTTAAACCTCAGTTGTACAACTTATTCTTTAAAAAACCATTGCTCTGTCATTGTGATTAAAATACTACATAATAGTAACCATATTTGAATTCCAATGAACTGAAAAAAATCTGTTACTAAATCCTCTCGATTCTTTCAGAACGGCCAAAACCTTCAAGCATACACGAATAGCTATTTTAATTAATAATTCATGTCCGCTTGGTGCGTTTATAGCCTTTCTCACACCATGCGTGTGCCGCATGCGCTAAATTATGTCTACATTGTGCTTTTGTCGCATGCGCTACGAAGACCGCGATAGTGAAAGTGACAGCTGTTGTAGCCTTATGTATCGTGTATACCACAATATTTTCTTTCGTACTGTCAGAATGGTTGGAAGTATTATCAACTATCTGCGCATGCGTCATAATCTACTACCACTAAACGACTACCACATGACACCCTGACGACGAACTGTAGCATGCTGTAACCTCATAATCTTAAGGGGCCTCTACATGTTGGCCGAGCCATGGCGAACTCAGACATACACGAGCATGTGGATGGGTGGCTTGGCTTTGTTGGCCTAGGCTCGTTGCCGAGCCGTTGAGAGTCGGTTTTTTGGACACAGATCAAAGGGGTTCGTGAGAGCGCTCGTGTAGCATCTACACCATTGTTCTTTGTCTAGTTGCAACTGAGAGCTGTTAGGAGGTTAAAGGTGTTTGTTGGTACTTTTTATAATAAGTTTTATATTTAATCTTATTTATTTATATTTAATTTCCTTTCATTTTCTTTTTTGTAATAAAAACAATACAATCCAAGTGCAATGGCTGAAACCACTAGTACGTCCGCCATGCTTGCCTCTCCGAATAACACTGACATGTGGATGGCCCGCTCTTTGTTTGCCGAGCATTTGTACGAGCCTCCGATCCGTGGCGAGCGGCCAACATGTGGATATCCACCTTTAACCTTCTGTTTTTTTTTGTTTTTTTTCGGCCAAGACTCCCATTGGAGTCCTATACGGCCTAACCATGGTTGGGGGTCAAAGTTCTTCATTTTGTGGGACCGCCACGCAATGAAAAAAGTCAACGTCCCAGGCCGGATTCGAACCGGCACCGCCAACAGGTATCATATTTGTAAGACTGTGTCTTAACCACTGAGCTATGGGCGGCCCAACCTTCTGTATAAGTTATAAACTTGTACGTTTCCTGTTGGATATTTGTTCAGGCTGATAGTCGTTGTATTAGGTTATCACCTTTTATTCATTCACCAAGCTGAACTGTACACGAGGCTAGGATCATTGTCAACGTGTGAACAAGCAATATTATACTTTTTGTTATAATTCTACCGCAGAAAATGGACCTTTAAGCTACCTTCACATTTTGCGCTAAGCTGTCCAAGGCCTGCTCATTTGTGTTGGCTCTGCTCGTACCATATGGGCCGGCCAGGTGTCTACCTATAATACCATTTAAAAATACACCCATGAAAGTTCTTTGACTGGTCATATTACTTGTCATGCATCCTTTACTATGACAATCTCATTAGAAATAAATCAGGCAGTCTTGATCCAGCGATCCTGTTGGAAATTCTTGTCTGGCACAGTCATCACTACAATAGTGACCCCGTCCATGACATTTTTGGGACCTGTTATATTATTATTTAATCATTTGAGGGTTTGAATCTTCTCCGACGGTCACAATCTCGAGTATAACCTCGGAGCTTAAATATTTAGCGGTTTTTCATTCTTTTCTGTTGCCGGTGCATCCATTGATCTTGACTCGCGCTGCTCTGATTTCGCCCCGCTAAACCACATCCTATACATGTATGCCAAATGATACTCACAGGTTATTTAAAAAGCTAGGTCCAGAGATCGATGGTTAGGGATGGTGAACGAGATCGCGGCATCAGGAACTCCTCTGAAGATTCCAGCATTCTACAAGCCGAAGATGAACGTACAAATCCAGCTTAGCAGCGGATTCTACACTGATTCCATCATCTGTAAAATGGATAGATATGGTCGCTTCACTTCTGTTTCGTAAACTCCGCTGAACTATATGGGCTCCAGGGCGTCACTCTGACTGTCTGTCTCGATGCAGGTGCATTTAAATGACCGGTTCAGGGTTACGGACATGAGATGCTACAGCGAATGAGGTGACAATCAAACTATACCAGCATCTGGCATGGCTACCACAGGTCAATATTTTTTAGAGGCAAAAAGGAAAATGCTGTCCTGCCAACCTGCACTATGACGCCGGCCAGTGTGGGTCTGTTGAAGTCTGAGTGCATTGGTTTATGGCATTTCGTATTTATTCAGACCTCAACAAAAGCTGATGTTTTATAACATCGTCATTAAATTTCCTTCAACTAAATAAACAACTTCTCATTAAAATGGATTACTTCTACACAAATGTATAGTCCATCGCACTCAACTTTCTCTTCCTCTGTGTGCTTGCTCAGGTAGGTAGCAGGTAATACCTTTTCGGACCCTCACCAAAAGTGATTATTACTGCATTTACCTGAAATAAACATAGGCTATTTGTATAATATGAATCTATAAAATATTTTTAAACATAGCAGAAATAATTTTCACGCAGATTATGTTGTTATAACTGTAAATAATACTTATGTAAAAACAGCAAATGTTACTATTAAAATACTCTCATGAGTCTGATCCGATTAACTGTTCATTTAACTTTTCAAGAATTGATTACCGGTCAGTCTTTTAAGAAATAAATGAGACAGTTTAGAACATATTCTCTGAGCCCAAGGATAAAAAGTAAGACATTTCACCCCAATATCTGATTACTTTAATGAAAACTATGTACAGCCAGGAGTCAAAATTGAGTCTGTCAAGTATAGCAAGAGAGAATAAAAAATTTTTGCTGTGTCAAAAAGTTTAAAAAAATTTGTTTTTCATTCAAAACTCTAAATCTTTAAAACTACATACAACACTAAAATCCTAATTGAACATCATTTAAATAAGAATAAATTTACAAAAATGACCACTAATAGAGGTATTTACATACGTTCTATAGTTCCCGGCATATAATTTTTTAAAATCAACATCTCATACAAAATGCACAAAAAAAACCAATAATTGGTAAATTTATTTTGTGAAATCTATATCTAAGCACTCAGATTAAAGCTGGTTCAATGTGGTATAAGATATAATGTTTATCTTCGTTGGAGTTGTTGTTTTCTTGATAGTTGACAAAATAAATTCTCAAACTGTTGGTTTATAATTTTTCAGAAACTGTCGAACGTAAACAGCTCTATTGGAGCTCAAATGTTAGCAAATTTACTCTACTTTAAATCATGTTCAATTATGTTTTATATTGTCGTTGGTAGTTTTAAAGATATGAAACTCAAAAATAATATTTTTTTTAAAACTTTTTGAATCAGCCGTCATTTTTTATTCCCCTAACCGCACATTGTAGACTCATCAATATTTATACTGATTTTCTCATTAGAATCAAATGTTATATCGATATTAGAATAAATGCTATTATCGATATATGAATCTAAACTAATTTCAATTTTGTAATCGATATTAGATTATAAGATGTATATTGAAAATTATACTATTACTATTGGAATCAATACTTATATCGTTATTTGAATCAGCCCTAACATCGGAATTGGAATAGACTTTAGCTTACTAGGTAGAAAAGTTAAGTTAGTAGGAGGATAGTCCGGGGAGGGGGGGGGCGGTCAATGAAGGTATCAAAATTGTAAAAGAGAACTATTTATTGTTAACCAAGGTTTCGCCTCACTTTACAGGGCTGTCAGAATGGAGTGCTGAAGTTGACTGACAGCCCTGCAAAGTGGGGCGAAACATTGGTTTACAATAAACAGTTCTATTTATTATTTTCATACCTTTATTGTCCGCCACCTGGACTATCCTCCTACAATCTATATCATACGGTCAACTATCTTCTTTCAGTAAAAATAAATTAAGATTTGTCTTAACTCATCCTAAACATTATCTTTATTATAGAAACAAATAATAACTATTCTTTTTAGCATTTGGTATCCTGTGCCCCATGGCCGGGTCTAGTGGGTGCATTAGATTAACCAGACCCTGATTTGTAGCAAAAAAAAAAAAAATTGTTCCTTCTCATAAAACCATCAGTTAGTAGATCCGATCATTAGTTCCAAAATTTTCTGCTAGATAGGAGAACCTCCATATGACTTAACGGGGGAAGAAGGATGTAGCAGGTTAATTTTTTTTCTTTACCATATCGTGTCCGTTATAATTAGAGCGCTTTACAACGTTATACGTTACGAATTTTAAATAAGCATTGAGAACAGCTATGATCACAAAAAAAAAGTGTATGGAATACACTTCACATTACCTACAACAAACAATCGACCAAGAAAAATTCCGGCTCTTCTCAAAAGAAACAGCAGAGAAGTGTTCCTGGTACTACATGTCATCCACGGTGCATACGATTTTGTTGCATGGTGCTGAAATAGTGCGGAAGTCGATTCTCCCAATCTGAATAATGTCGAAAGAGGCATTAGAAAGTAGAAATAAGGATTACAAGACTTTCAGGATCAGAAACTCGCGGAAAATGTCTCGTATTTCTACCAAGGAAGACGTGTTCCACAAGCTACTAGTGACTTCGGATCCTTTTATCACGAACAACAGACCCGAACCAAAGAAAAAACACATAGATATCAGTGATGCACTTAAGGAACTGTTAATCTAATTACATTAAATTTGAAATCGTAAGTGTCTTTTCAATTTGAACAACCTTTGACTTTGAATTCCTGGTTTTATTATTTACGAAATTCTCCAGTCTTTTAAACTTCCTTGAATTTTTAACTGTAAGCATTATTTAATTTAAATATACACTTAAAATACTCGTTGAAACTTGTTTTGATGAGTACAACCTATTCCGAAAATTTCAGAAATTTTTTGTCAAACCAATATGATATCATTTCCTAATTAGTTCTTTAATTGTCTTCAAAATTTCAATAAAACAGTTGAACTTGATGTATTTTTTTGTTCTGAGTTGAATGAGATCGGTCCCAGATTTCTATGTTAATCCGTTCTCGAGATATTGATTTATTACGCTTTTTGGCCATTCGGCCCCAGTATGCGTCCTACAGTGGTGGGAAACAGCCGTTTTTGTGTAAAAACCTCTGTATGCACAAATCTTTAATTCTCATGAATTCCGATGTTATTTAGGGTGCTAAATTCAATAAAATGGCATTTTTTTTTTTAATTTTGATATTTTCGGGTGTAAAAAAATTATTTTAATTTTTGCATCATTAAAATAATTTTTTCCTATACATAAAATGTTATTCTGATTCATAGTGGTTAATTTGTTTATTGTTCTCATCTTATTTTTGTTACACACTTCAAGAAGGCTCCTGTCTTTATACCTCTTACTAGATCAATGAAACTTGAACAAAAGTTGTTCCAATACGTAAGCTTTATGGGGACATAGTCTCATCACAAAGGCCGATAATGCTTATTTTTGATGGTCTATCAAAAATGTGCGAAAACGATTTTTTCCATTATTAAATTGAAAGTGGCCGAAGAAATTTAGAAAAAAAGATTTGAAGAAACAAACCTACTTTTGAAAAACTACAATTTGTACATTAATTTCCGTTGGTTCTAACATGGCTGAAATGTTTCTTGATGGATAGTTTAAAACAAAATAACACCAACTAGTATTAATTCATTTTTTCCAATGGCAAAATAACGTCTGTAAGATTAGGTCTAAAGCTCAGAAATGTTGTTTGATAGGAGAATCTATTACGGTGAATTCGTTCATAGCTATTTGAGCGAAAGAAACCACAATCATCAGATTAGATGCATTTCATTTTGGAGGTTTTTTCACACTTTCCACCACTGTGGGCTGCCTGTAAGACATTTCAAGCTCATAAGCCGTAACATTTCGATCAAGTTAAGTGAGTTTATTATTATCTTGCATATATATCTATCAGTACCGTAGCGTGGGTTTCAGCCACCCACGATGGGGGGAAATTTTGGCGTTGCCTTATAAAGGTATTTCAATTTAAAAGACAAAAATATACAGTAATTCTAAAGAACCTTTTGGCTAGAGCATTCATAATTATCTTGTATTGTACAGGTTACAAATAAAAAAGTCATGAAATAAAATGGTTTAATTTTTTGCAATATATATATATATATATTTTTTTTCACGAAACGGCCTTAAATACCACGCGAATATCATTACTTTTGGCTTCTCTCTTGTTTTTTTTCGTTTCATTCCATTTTTTCCTCATTATCTCTACGTGCCTTTGTTTTCTTTCTTCCGTCCATCCGACCCCCTTTTTCGAATTTCTCTTTCCCTCAACACCCTTGATTTTCTTCAGTCTTTTCCTATATCTTTCTCCATCCAGACAGTCCTGGTCCGTTATTCCTAGTCTTTCCGTTTCTTCCTTCATCTGTCTGATGTATTCTCCTGAGCTTTTGTATCCTCAGATTTTTTGGAATATTTTCTTGTTTAGTCTTTCCGGGGCTATTCTTACCATATGTCCGTGGAATTATTATTTCTGTGTCTAGGTCTTTTGTCTTAGTTGGGTCTTAGCCTGTGTCCTTGTGTCTTTTTGCTGTAGATTCTTCCTAGGATTCTTCGTTCTATTCTCAGTAGTTCTTCCAGATTGGGGAGGCATGTGGTTTAAATTGAGTATAGTATTACCAGTTTATTGTATAGTATAGTATTACAGATTGTGTTATGTTGTCGTATTTTCGCTTTTGTGGACAGGTTTTTCTTTTTGTATGCGTTACTGGTTGCAAAAGTTAGTTTCTCTAGTTTGATTATTCTTTTCTTCATAATTTCGTTTTCCAAACCGTTGTTACATATAGTCTCGCCCAGGTACTTAAATTTGTAGGTTACTTTTATTGGTCTGTATTTGGTTTCTACTGTTTTCTTCTTGAACTCTGGATCTGTAGTCATTAATTCTGTTTTTTCGTAAGAGATTTGTAGACCTGTTTTTTGATTATTTCTGTCAGTGTCTTTATTTGGTCGGTAAAAGGGCAAGGTCCTCTGCGTAGGTAAGGCACCTAACTTTGAAGTGGTTGTTCTTGGTCCCTATTGTTGGTTCTCCATTGCTCTTTCATGATCTTATCCAGACAGTACCAAGTTGAACAGTGTTGCGGAGAGGCCGCCTTCTTGTTTGAGTCCCGTTAAAATATATTAATTTTGCGGTACTCTAGAAGTACCGCATCTCTCGCCCCACAACGCTACGCTACTGATATGTATTTAAAACTGTTATTCTATAAATACAAAATCATTTTTTATACTATCAACGAAACTAATTTACAGAAACCTCCTGGATGAGTCCTAATAAATTTACTATTTGAACGCCTATGGACTCATTATTTAATGAGGATTATATAAGGTCCCATCTACTGAGGCTCTTTTAGTACCTTTAGAAATCTACCAGGATGTCTCTATGTGGTCTACAAGTGTTTACTTTAACTTCCTAATATCTTTCTTCAAGGGCGTACCCAAGACCAAAACTGGGGGAGCCATATTCAATCTGGGGGGTGGGGGGAGCAAGGTTACCAATCGTGTTGTGACATTTCAGCACAGAAAAGGAGAATGAAACCAAAATTTTAAGAACATTATAGTTGTGCTTTATTAATTATTACAATTATTTGCTTGAAAAATTTTTTTTTTATTAAATTGATAATTTTTTTTTACCCCCTCCAGGTCTTCTTACCCCCATTTACCATTTACCCCCAGCCCAAGTCTTCTTTATTCACAAGTTCTAAGGACTGGTTCCTTATTTATAGTAATTTATTTATATATATGTTATTAATATATATTAATGGACTAGTGATTCAATTATATATCATATTAATATACTTCTTTAAAAATGAAAACGTAAATAAAAAAAAGGATCTCAAAAATTTAATTTGAAAAGCACTTTTTTTTTTTTAATATACCAAAATTTTTTATTATGGAACTATTCATTGCTTGAGATATTTAAATTTTAAATTGCAACTCTAATACAATATTTATAGTTTGAGTTTAAGGGCAAAAACTGATGGTTGTTAATGCCCTAGTAATTAAAAAAAAAATAAGACAAAAATTAGTTACCAAATTTTTACATTAGGTCTGTTCCAATGATTGCTTTCGATTGTCAAGAACTGTAAGGAACATAAAAAGTATAGGTTTTTCCCTCCCAAAATCTTTACTGAGCACGCTCCTTACAGTTCTTGACTGTCAAAAGTTGTTGGAACATACCTATTTCTATATTCCATATTCTGTTCTATTGATTACAGAAGATGATAATCAGTGCTGATTATAATAGTTTAAGATAAATCTTGAGAATTGTATAACATTTTGTAATAATAATGAGGATAATTTATGATGATGAAAAGTTATGATAATTTATAATAATAAAATCAGATTAGGGTAAATAATCTGTTAGCTTTAATGAATGTTTTGTTAATATTCTCCTCATTGTTACCCAATGCCACGGAGAGAAGTTGAGGAACGCATTTTTCCAAGATCCCTCTGTCTCAGGGACACTTTTCAAAGATATGAATTACTGTGACAGCTACTTTACAAAATTGACACTGAAGTGGACCTCTCCTCGTTATCAGAGAGCCATGGGTCAACCGACCCTGTCCAATTCTGAGGCATGTTATAACAACTGCCAATCTTCTAGATTTTCTCGAGAATGAGGGCCAGCAACTTGTTCTTGATTTAATGATTTTAAGCTTGTTATTGTCCGATGCAGTCCAAGTTTGTTGCCAGTCATATAAGATCCTAATACTAATTGGTCAAAACAGATTTGAAGGGGGGCTATAAGTAGGTGTTTGTAATTTTGTACGTGTTTAATGGTGTGATGTATTTCTTGAATGAGAGAGTTATTGGAGAAAATTTGGAAAAGGGTACTCTCAGAATACAAGAATTCAGAGAAATCTTTCAATACGTACTTACCCAAACTGTAATCATAGTTTTCCGAATGGTATCACAAACCAGGATAAAAATCATGTGTATATAAATCCCAACAAAACGATGGATATTTTACACCATACAGGTTGTTGACTCATCAAGCTGATTACAATATGTACATAACCCATTTAGAAAAATATATAACTATTTAAATCTACTTGGAACTTTAAATAAATTGTTCTAATTTCTGGATGACCAGGTTTTCTTCCACTTCTGGAGAGATTTTAAATTTAATTCAACTAACTTAAGTCGATTGCCATAGAACTTTACAGGATTCCTGTATAAAAAGCTAAAAAAAATGGAAAATTTAATGGAAAAAAACAAAACAAAAACATGCAAGTAAAAAAATTATACTTTTTTTTTTTGGCTCAAGTCCTCCATTGAGGACCTATACAGCCCCAGAGTGGGAATGTCAAGGTTCATTTCTCGGGGCCGCCATGAAATAAATATTGACTAGCCCAGGTGAGAATCGAACCCACAACCTTCTGAACCAAGTGCTCTGGGACCCTCGCCCCAGCCCGCTCAGCTATAATGTCCTCTATAAGATAATTTGAAGTTGACATTTGATGTAAATCAGTAGTAGACTGTCAACCTCTTAAACATATGTTTCAACATTTTTTTTTTTAAATAGAAGAAATAAATGGAAAATAAAAACACAATCGTATTAGACAACAGATATATTATTAATCATTAATATAATCTAAGTCCATTAGTTTAAAAAAAAAAATACAACAAAAACATAATGCAATGTACATTGCTTTAAGCTTGCACATTTTAATATTTCTTTTAATAACAAAATATATTGGGTACACTCAGGGCTAGTACAATTAAGAAGTAGCATCTTTTAATTAAACTTTTCACATGAACTACTTTTTCTATAAAATTTTTTTTTTTTAAATCTTCGACAATAAAAATCTGCAATATAATTTTAATTGGCACCAGAGTTCCAGATTTATGCTCTATCTTATGTCGTAATGACACAGAAAGAGGGAACATTTTCACAACACATATATCATGAAAAACGACAGCAGGCGAAACATTTCTGTTCGATCTAAAACTATTTTTATAAAAAAAAAATATTACCAATTGTATTATATAAGTATCGATGAATTACTATAGCAGGATCACTTGGTATTAAACTTCTATTACTTTTTTTTTCCTTATCACATTTCATTTTTACTACAAAAAAAAAAATGAATTTTGGTTGAATGTTAAGTAATAAAATTATAAAATTGAACAGAGCTTGTTCACTTACTGTTATGAAATTAACCATTCTTGAGCATTAGAAATTCTTTTTGGCTAAATTAAAAAAAAGAAAAGAAAAAGTAACAAAAAAATAATGTATCAAATTTATTTAACTTACTGATTACGATCACAAAATGAACTAAAATAACACTACTCACAACCTAATACACAGCAATGGTGTCTCGAAGCTTCCCATCAAAATACATAAAAAAACAACAAATATTTATAAACATAAACCCCAAAATAAGCATTATAATTTTTTTTTACAAACAAAATAAGACAACATAAAACAGTCCATAAATAATATGAGTAAAGTCAACTTATTTTTGTAGTAATGATGAAACAACTCTATTATAACCATTTCAAATGATTTAACAAATGAAGTAATTCTACAAGATTGAATATATCAATATAGTCGAAAGCTTAACTGGAACAACTTGCGTCAGCCTGTTTTGTCCTAACAAAATCGTTTTTAAAAAGGCTTTTACATGTTCAGAAATGTAATTAGCGAATTTTTATTTTATTACTTAATCTAGATTCATTTCTGCTCTAAATTAGACATGTAATAATAATAATAATAATAAAAAAGGAATTTTGAATATTGGAAGATCATAGGTTGACTGTATGTTATATATAAAAGGAAGATGATCGGAGTGCGGTAAAAAAACACTCTAATACTTCATCAGGGCTAAAAAAGATACAAATAACTAAAGTAATGTAACAAATAAGATAATAAATTACATGAAATAAATGGTAAACTAACCTGTGGCTAAATATGTGAAAATTTATCAAAAAAATGAACAAACCTTAGTTTACTTTTATTTCATGTTATCTATTATCTTACTTCATTACATTATTTTAGTTGTTTGTATCTTTTTTAGCCCGGATGAAACCCTGCAAAATAGGGCTCACAATAAATAGTCTAATTACTATTTGAATTTTTTCTTTAACCACACTCAGATCATCTTCCTTTTATATTTTGAATATTAAATTTTGATTATTTATTTCAACCTGCTCTTCAAAAATCTGCTTTAAATTTCTCGATTAATTGTCTGAACTTGTGAAAATCTGATGCATTTCACATTTTGTGTTTATGATAACAGTTAGTTTACCATACCTGCAACTTCATGCAAAAGTTTTAGTGAATTTCTTTTTACATAATAAATATTTTTTAGCCTATTTTGATTATGTTTCATGAAAATATCCAAAATTATCCACGTCATTTATTGTCATTTGTCATTGTTCCAATCAACTTGAGTCGACTATATTTAAAATGTATAACAATTTTAAACAAAGATTTAATTTGATATAATGAATAATAAAATATATAAAACTTAAAAAATTATAGTTTTTAACAAAAACAGAAATAATATCTTCCATATATGACCAGAACTACAAAGATGATGTCTCTTAGGAGAATAAAATCACCGTAAAAAAAAAAAAAAAAATCTTTGGTAATAAAAAAAATAATATGTACAGATTAGATTAGCAGGATAATGTATAAACTAAAGGATACATTTTATAAAAGCTAAATTATTCTTTGGCAACCACCAAGCTCTTAAATAAAAAGGATATTATGAACTGCTAAAAGTAAAAACTGTGATCCTTTATTACTTAATCTAGCCATAAATAATATAAATACTAATTTACATAACTATTTACAAGATCCAAAATAGATGGTTTCCGACCTACTTAAGCCGATAGTGAGATGAATGGATAAATCGAACAATCCATACATTCAAGGCAGCTCTTTTCATATAGAAACATAATAATTTAAATCTACTAATATAAAAAACTTATAAAATTATAATGGCCGGTGATTTCAAATATAGTCTATAAATTTCCAAATGTATCGGTAAATATTTTAAAAGAGTGTAACTCTTCCTGTCCTAATCTTACACTCAATCTCATCACAGCCCGAGTGTGCGAGAAAAAAGTCACATTTACAAACAATAAAATACTGATTTGAATAACAAAAATAATAGTAATACTAACTTTTTTTTAAACTTAAATTGATTTACTTATCTTGGAAAAAATGTAATTAGATGAACTAAATTCATTAATGTATGAATTCAACAAATAAAATAATAAAATAAATAAAACAATGATTCAAATATAATACTAAATTACTTCACCGACAAGTGACTAATGAATCAGAAACATATATAAAATATAACCGAGCAACGAAAATAAAGCGCTTAAGCAAATAATTAAATAAATAAAATATTAATGAGGCATGCCCTAACTTATAGCATTTCAAGTATATTTAAACAATTTGCCAGAAAAATTAATCTTTTTCCCAAACCAAATGGATTGCGTTCCCCAATTTAACCTTCGGGGAAATAAATTGTGTCAAATTATCAACATTGGTCCTTGAGGTTTAAGGTAGACAACTGGGATTTAAGCACGAGATACAATAATTGGTTAATTTTTCTTGTGTTTATACAAAATTTAATATATTAAAATGATTTTATGAATGAATTGGTTATTTCGGAAATGATAAACGAGCTGTTCCAATAAATGACACATGAGTTGTTTCTGAAATAACTGAGTCAAATTACAGGTATGTGTTGGATTTAAAGGATAAGCCCATACTTAATATTATGTAATGTTTCATAATTTTTGAACCTGATTTTATTTTGTTGAATCAAAGAGAATCTTTTTAATTTTCTTTTTTTAAAGTTAACCATAATTTAATAAAAGATTTCCTTTGAGTTATAGTTAATTGGTAATACAACAAGTGGGTTTATCAGACTCAATTGTAACTATTTGTAAAATTTATATGTCAAATCATTTGTTCAATATAAATCATTTATTACTGAGTTTATATGAAAATAATATATACAACCTTAAAAAAAAAAAATCAAAAATTAAAGAAAATATATTAGTTTAAAATATAAAAAGGGCTTCATTAATTTAATTGTAATATCACTCATTGATGAGTCTGCAGAAATTAGAAGAAAACTATTGTTCGTTACTTATTAAAAGAAGGTAGTTGACCGTATGAAGTAGATTGGAGAAAGATAGTCTGGGTGGCGGTCAATAAACTTATCAAAATAGTAAAAGAAAACTATTTTGATACCTTTATTGACCGCCACCCGGACTATCTTCCTCCAATATTATTTTTTATATTTACCAACATTTGAGAATCTGTACCTCATCGATTATTAGATCTGCAGAAACCAGTTAGTTCTAAATTTTTAGAAAATTTTACCTAGTTTAAATGTATGAATGTGATAAATAAAAATCACAAAAAAATTAGCACTTTTTTCAGTTTTTATCCATTTTGACCAAGGAGAAATTTATCTTATTCTTCTTCAACCAACCATATAGTTCACGATATCGGGGCAGCCATCTATATTATTATAAGCAACCTCCATATTGCTATAGATCTCTTAATTATATAATATATGTAACTCAGAGTATATAAATGATTGAAAACAGCTTGGCTCAAAGAATTTGGAACTCTACATTACTTTTTTTTTCTACTTTGACCAATAAAGGAGCTATTTTTAAAAAATATATTCAGTAAATTTGTAATTTAGATCAAATTTTCTACAATCATAAATAACACATCTGTTAATTATTAGTATATCTTTTTTTTTTTGTTTCTCCTATCTCTACGATGACGGAACGATTTTTCGACAAATATTATTCCATGTATTTATGAACTAGATTTAATTTTCTACAATTTGAAACGAAACTTGTCTCTTTAGACCCAATAAACTTTTTAAAATAGTTTTTAAAATGCTGGTAAATGTAAAAAAAAGCAGCTAATGATGGAATTGTCTAATTTTTTTGTATTACTGAATCAATTGTAAAAAAAAAAATAATAATTTCAGAAATTTAAAGATAGTATAAACGGCTAATTTAGTTTAAAAAAAATTAATTTATCTGGCTGAATAAACAGTTTGCCATAGATCGATGAAATGCTAGATACAAAACATTTAGAGCTCAAAATCGGATATTTTCACATTCTAAATAATACTTATAAGTTCATATTATTAAAAAAAAAAAAAGTTTTATTATAAATCAATATTAATACTTTTAAAATAAAAATAATTTTATTCAATTAAAAAAAAAATTAATTTCATAACAATTTTAAAAAAAAATTCCTCTCGAAATTTTAGTATCAATCGAAAAAAAAAAATTAATTAAGTGCAGTAAGCCCAGCACAATATCAGCTGTTATTGAATCCAATCAGCGATCGTAAATTTTTAAAGCCATATTGATTATAAATTGCATTTTATAACAAATTTAATAATAATATATTGAATCAACAGATATAACAAAATTATTACAATAACTGAGCTACAACAAAAAATAAATCTATAAATAAAAAAACAAAAATGACTATGCTGGCCACATCTGGTAACAATAAGTTATTCGAAACTAGAAATAAGAATAAATTAATTTTTCTTTTTATTTTAATACTTCGAAACAAATTCTCTGCTTTGTGCATTACTTATAAGCTAAAACATTCCTAACCTTAATTTAAAAATTGACTCTGAAAAATAATTAATTATTTATCACTTGAGGAATAATAATCCGAGAATCAAATCTTTTTAAAAAACCCAATATGAGTTTGCTTCTTTTTAAAACATTACTTAAAATATTTGTAATTAAAAAACTTCAAAAAATATACAGAAATGTCAATTTTACAATCTATGAAATAACTATGTAATATACATATCATCACATATAAATGTTAAATATTTTAAAGAGAGAAGATATTAAAAAATATCTAATATTGAACTATATCTTCAAAATTCACAAATAACTTGCACAACAAATATTTTGCAGTAACACCCTGTAAATCAAAGCAATCAACAATCATATCCCTTCACAAAGTGCGATATTGGAAAATTCTTGACATTATTATACTTCCGAAAACATTTTCTCCTATTTCCTCAAATTTTTTTGTGCACTGGCAACAGCTTATAAATAAATAATAAATAACAACCATGACAATAAATCAAACATAACATCAGCTGACTCGAGAGAAAATATTCTCCTGAAATATGTTTGTGGCAAAACAATAAAAACTAAATATTGTGCTTTCCATAAGGTATAAAATGGAACACAATTAAATAATGAAAAATTAATAATAATAATAAATTCATGCATGAAGAGTAATATCTTTTCAATTAACTTTTTCCATCTATAAAAGAAAGATGACAAATACGAATTTGGCCACTGTATTACAGTGGAGTATCAGCGTTCCGTTATCGGTAATAATTTCCTCTCGAAAAATCCGTCTGTCCATCGGGAAGCATAGTAAGATGGGTTGCATCGGATTCCAAAGTCGATGTTTCACCAGGGCCAACAACTTTATTCTGGATTGCTTGAACATAATTCTGTAAAAAATGAAAAAATATAGTGATATAATAATTAATATATAATAACTATAGTTAGTGAACTATATACTGCTGCTCACCAGAAATTGGCAGTAATCATTAAATTAGTAATTTATTTATATGTTTCAGTTGCATTATAATTACACTAACAAGGAGAGTGCAAGGTCTTAGGTTCACAGCTTTAACTCAATTTTTGTAGGATGGTAGATTTAATTTTCCTGTTGATGAAGATATATGGTTATAGAGGCCACTACTCAATAATTTTTTAGATATTTGCAATTGAAGATGAAATTCACTCTTTAAATTCAGTTCTGTAGCAAATGATTACATGTAATGCGTTTGGAATAGCAGCAAATTGAGAAAGGAAACAATAAAATTGTGAAAACAATTTGTTGTTTCCAGGCACGATCAACTGGCAGTTAAAGGGCTTTTCTCCTGCTCTTCTAGCGAAATACTTTTATTGTTTTGTAATAAATATTATGCTGTACTTATATGTACGATAATGACAAATAAAACTCTTATAAGGTTTCTTGTTGTTAAAGACATTTCATTTCCAATTTGTTTAAACTCCATTATGTATCTTTATATGTAAAAATAGAAATAAAAAAAAAAAAAAAATGATTCACCTTCTACGGACTTGAACCCGGCTCCTAACAATGAGGAACACCGATCCATTGCTGCTATGCTAAACCCATTACGTGTAATAATTTGCTACAGAACTGAATTTTACGAGAGAATTGCATCTTCAATTGCAAATATCTAAAAACATTATTGAGTGTTGGCCCCTATAACCATACATATTTATCAATAGGGAAACTAAATTTACCACCCTACAAAATTTGAACTAAGTCCGTGACCCCAAGATCTTTCACTCTCTGTGAAAAATTTTTTGCTTTTAAAGAACAATTATACTGAAGAAATTGCAAGACACAATTATACTGAAGTAATAGTAAGATCCAATTACAATTACTTTAATTGTTTAAAAGTAATTTCAATTACAACTAGTTTAATTGTGTAAAAGTAATTCCAATTGCAACTACTGTAATTGTGTAAAAGTAATTGTGATTGTGATTCTCAATTACAATTACTTCTTGATGGTAGATAATTGTAATTACAAATATTTCTTGCTTGATCTTTAGTAATTGCAATTACGTGTGATTTAACTTAAATGTGAATTCAGTTTTGAACATAATTCTTATGAGCAGAAACCCTAAAAGTTAAAATAAATTGATACACAAGCGTGTGATCATAAAATTGATTTTATATTTATTTTCAGCATCTTTGAAAACATATAAATAAACCATAACAAGTTAATAAATCTATACGTCAGTGCACAATCTTAAACTGGATATAATTTTCTTATTTAGGAGCAATAGTAAATTTTTTTCCTTTTAGGTGTTAAATATTCGTAATCACAATTATAATCATAGGAAGAAAATAACAATTACAAAAGAATGTAATTGGTAATTGCAATTACTTTGGCTCAGCTTGTAAATGTAACTGTAGTGCCATAATTACAATAATTCACCAAGTAATTATAAAGTAATCATAATTGTAATTATTAAACATTGGACATTAAAATAGTTATAAACTATTTGTTCTTTTTTTGACCGCAACCCTGACCATCTTATATATAATTGTAATTAATTTTTACCCAACTTTTCAGCTCACCATAACTAACTCAAGTTATTTATTATGTTACAAATGAAAATGCTTTTATATATTTTTAGTGATGGCTATCATTTATTTCCCTTCCACAACCAGGTAAGGGAAATATAATTGGGTCAAGTTTTCAATAGATCTTCACATTCCAGAGTCCTCTGGTTCCAAAAATAGCATTTTTGTCCATCGGTCTGTTTACGTGCCGTGGTTATCTCTCAAATGGGTAAAATAATTTTCTTTCTTATTTTTATTTTTTTGGGAGGGAGGGGCAACATTTTTTGAATATTGGACATTTAAGCCTTTCCTATTTCAAAGAAGGTAATATTTATCTGATACTAAAGATCACTTAATTCTACATTGATTGCTCTATTTTGAGTTTGATTAAACTCAGTAATCAAACTCAAAATAGAGCAATTTTTGAACAAATGTATAAAATCGATTATATAAAGTGACAATTCTAGTTGGTCGATTTTAATGAAAATGTAAACATAACATTCAGGGCATAAACCTAATAAGAAATATGAAATTTCAGTTTTGTATGTTTTGTTTTTTGAGCTAAAATGTTCATATACACACAAACACACACTAAGTTAATAATTTTTCTAGATGTAGTTCTAGGTAGCAGATTAGAATTCTTAATTTAAAAAAGAAATAATAAAATGTAACATGAGATATATTACTATTATTGATGCTATAAGAACAGACCTGGCTTATTATGTCTCCATGAGCTGTCCTCACTTGATAAAGGTATCTGTATTTATTCTGTCGCAGCTCAGCCCTCTGTTCCCTGGTCCTGGCGCCTCGCCCACCATGTTTTGCTATAGGAAATTATCATTATTCTAACAGAAGGCTTCTTATTAAAAACTGATTTTTAAATTTGGTTAGTAAATATCCTTCACACCCACCAAGTCTCGCTGTTAAGCTATAAAGAGGTCAAAACAGTAGACAAGGATGAGAATAAATAGAAGTACTCCACAATAAGACCATTCATATATTGATATATTATGTATTACACATATGTAATAGGTTCAATCAAGCGGAAATAGTTACCAGCATATATAACTAAATATTCACTTAAATAAATAAATAAATATAACTAAATATGAAAGTCTGTTTAGATAAAATAAATAAATCATTTATATTTTCTTCCACACCTTTCGTTATGCTAATGTTTTTATTTACAAGAGCACTGTCTGGTTTTTAATAAAATTTTTTATTATTGGTTTTGTATAATTCTTACTTCTGCAATATTATATTTTATCTTCTATTAATATCAACTACTATCTATCTACTTAATTTATTGTTATGTATATTTTTAAGTTTGTTTGTTATTATTTCTTTTCTTTTTATTATTCTTTGAATTAAGATTGTTATCTCGTTTTGTTCTTCAGGCCTGATGAAGGTCTGAAATTCAGGTCGAAATGTTGGTATAAATGAGTTTATTCCCCCCAAAAAAAGCTGATTGTAGACCTCAAATGAAACTGAAAAATTTGTTTGGACAATAATCATATTCCAAACATAGGAGTAAATTTAAATTTATGCTTTACAAAGTATTGTTTTGCATACGGGTGTCATAAAATTTTAAATTCTTTTCTGGTCAAAGGCATATTTTTTGATAGGTCTGCTTCGAAAAGAATAAGAATGTCAAATTAGGATGTGAGGAATTTAATGCCTTAATAACTAGTACACTGGACTGGTATCAATACCAAATTCAACTGCAAGGAGAAAGATAGGTAAAAGTAATTGATGATTATGTCCTAAATTTTGAAAATTAATTTTAATGAAAATAATGAGGTGTAGATAGTTGACCGTAGATTATTGATTGGAGAAGATGGTCAGGGGTGCGGTCAGAAAAAAAAACAAACAACATAAATAAACAAAAAATATTTATTTATGCCTACGTTTCGACCTGATTTTCAAGTCTTCATCAGGGCTATAAAAACAAAAGACAACAACCACCATTTAGAGAGAAAAAAAAA
>NW_027108984.1:270779-274546 GCF_000696795.3 Halyomorpha halys
TAAAATAAATAATAGACTAAAAATAGGAAATATAGACAATAATGGAATGAAAATATAAATTAGTTGATTACAAACTATGGACAAGACAGTAGTAGGTTGATTACATTATTATTTATATACATATAAATGTGAGCAACAAATAAATGATAGAGTGGAAAGAATCTATAAAGAATTAGTTAAAGAAATTAGAAAAGAACATTGTTATAAATTGCAGGAAAAGCAGCTAGAGTGCAGGTAGGCAAAAGACGTACCCCCCGGCCATCTTCTCCAATCAGTAATCTACGGTCAACTATCTACACTTCATTATGAATCCAGTAACATGGGGCCAACGACGTGGCAACAACCATCTACATAGACGTCACTACACCAGAAGATACAACACATTTAGATCTCATCAACAACTACCATAATCAACACTTCACAACACAATTCTGCAACTCTCCAGACTCCTCATCAGAATTGTTCAACTCAGCCCTCTACTTCTCTTCAGACTTATTCAACTCCATCTGTCACTTCTCATCAAACTCCGACTTCTTCTTCCATCAATGATTCTTCTGTCCAGACTTCTACATCATCTACCTTATCGGTATCAGTTCTTAATGTTCTCATACCAGTCCCTTCTAATTTAACTTTCTCTTCCCTTAAATCATCATTTCCCAATTTCAAATCTCAAATAAATTCTCTTTGTTCACTTCATAGACGGTTGGCACACAGTTCAGAACAACGTATTTTTCTACTCAAATGCAGGTCAAATTCTTTTTTTCCCAAATCTATAAACAATTTTCTTAAACACATTTCTATGTCTGGTCTACTTCATTCTAAACTCTCTACAAATTCTACCAAATTCAAAAGGTCTCTACTTAATTTAAAGATTCGTGAAACTATCCAACACATTAATTTTCTTCAACACAACATCTCCACTCTTTCACACAGTCTACGAACCAATATAGGTGAGACCCATTTTGGAGGTCTTTCCACATTAATTACCACAATTTTCAACTCCACCCGCGTACACAAAAAACAAAAACTCATTAATAAGTTCAATAATCTGTATCAAGAATCACTAACCAACAAAATTTATCCTAAAGGTCAAAAAGATTGGGTCCTAAATATCTCGTCTACTGATATCAGCCTCCAATGTACTCAACATTCTTAGCCTAGACCCTAATTTCTCCATACCCAAATCTTCACAAAAAATTATTCCAGAATTGCTTACAGACTTAGAATACATTCACAACGACACCCTATTTCATCATTCTAACGAGAGTAAAGAGTTATCACGCATTACTATTTGTAATTCTATCTCTAATTACCTACAACACCCTCCATCCTTTTCTTCCAAATTTTCTCCCCGTTTCCTTTAAAGACCTTTCTTTCACCCGATCCTTCCTTAGTTCTCATGATGACATTATTATCACTAAAGCCGACAAAGGGAACAAGACTGTTATTATGAACCGCTCTGACTACAATGAAATAATGACTCAACTCCTATCCGATCATTCCACATACACCACTACGTCCTGTGACCCTACACCTTCATTAAAAATGACCTTTAACAAACATCTTGAAGACCTCTTAAATTCTAAATTTATTAATTATCCCACATATAGGAACCTCATCTCATATAATTCAGTTGACCCCCGTTTTTATGGCCTTCCCGAAATTCACAAACCCAATACTCCCCTCCGTCCGATCACTTCTAATATTAATTCTCCCGCCGTTAATCTTAGTAAATACCTACTGCCCTCTTAACAAGCTCTCAGTCATGACAATCCATATGATATTCACAACTCCTTTCACCTCCGTGATCAATTATTAGGCCTCACCATTCCTGACCACTACATTCTCACTTCCTTTGATGTTGAAAGTTTATTTACCAATATCCACGTAGATAAAGTCCTATTTTTAGTAGAATCCAATTAGTCAACCATTAAACCTCATACTTCCCTTGACCTTCCTTCTTACCTCAAGTCTCTCCAACTTTGTTGTGAATCCGGCTACCTCACATTCCAGGGTCAATTTTTTAAACAAATTTCAGGCTTGGCTATGGGTAATCCTCTAGCCCCCGATCTTTCCAATATCGTACGTACATCTTATTGGCTTTCAATTCCTACCACCCGCGCTTACATTTTACAGTTGAATCAGAAACAAACAATTGACTACCATTTCTTGACCTCCTCATCATAAAAAACACCAATAACACTATATTCACCGATTGGTACACAAAACCTACTTACTCAGGAAGACTTCTAAATTATCACTCCCAACATCCTTACCATCAAAAACTAAACACAGCCAAAAATCTTATTCATCGTTGTTTTTCTCTCTCTGATTCCAAATTTCGTGATTATAACTATCTCCGCATTAAACAAATCCTCTTAAACAACAATTTTCCTCACAAAATCATCGACAAACTCATTTACAATTATAAAAATCGTACCCCCTCTACATCTAATTCGTCTCTACCTCTTTCCATCCCTTTATACAGATCATTACCTTACATCCCTTTTCTTTCAGATAACATCCATAAACACATGCGTTCTTCTATCCCAAACCTCCGCCTCGCCTTCAAAGCTCATAAAAACTTTCTTTTAATTACTCCCATCTTAAAGATCCCATTCCTCCTCAATACCATTCTCACGTTGTGTACCGTATCCCTTGTTCTACTACTAACTGTAACGCATCTTATATTGGTGAAACAAAAAATTTACTCAAAGACCGCATAACCCAACACAAGTATTCCGTATCTTCCTGTAACTTCAATGCTTCTAAATTATCTGAACATAGTTTAATTTTCAACCACTCTTTCGATTTTGATAATACTTCCATTTTAGCCACCGTTCCTAACCATGACAAGCGATTGCTATCCGAAAGTATTTTTATACAATTAGAGTCTTCCTCCATTAATCACAAAACTGACAAACAAAACCTGTCCCTTGCCTATTCCCAAATTATTAATTTATTAAAACACCAGTAATGTTTTTTAATTTTTTTTTTCTATTAAATTATTCGTTTTTACATACCCACTACATATTTATGCATTTTAATATTTTTTGACTCTCATAATTTTACATTTAAATCTTATTTTATCTCAACGTTCATTTTTTGACCATTGGATTTCCGTTTGTCTAACGTCTTTGTCGACCTGCACTCTTATGACTATTCCTGCAATTTCATACAGTTTAGCAGAAATCTCTGCCTACAACTGTAAGTTATTGTTTTTCTCTCTTATATTATCTCTTATTTCTTCATTTCCTATTCTCCATATTTCTTATTATTCTTATCCATTATTCTTATTTTCTATAACATTGTATTTTACATACTCCCGTTAATATATCAGTTTTTTTACACGCCCTTTATATATTGATATTTTTTTTTTGGGGGGGGGGCTCTCATTATTTCACATTTTACACCTTTTAATGTTGGTCTTTTTCTTTTTTTACTCTCACATTGGCTATTTTATCTCTACGATCTTTTGACCTTTAGATTTCTGTTTATATATTATGTCTTTTGCCTACCTGCACTCTAGTGGCTTTTCCTACAATTTATAACAATCTTCTTTCCTAATTTCTTTAACTAATTCTTTCCACTCTATCATTTATTTGTTGCTCACATTTATATGTATATAAATAATAATGTAATGAACCTACTACTGTCTTGTCCATAGTTTATAATCAACTAATTTATATTTTCATTCCATTATTGTCTATATTTCCTATTTTTAGTCTATTATTGATTTTATTTTATATATTTGTATTTATTTATTT
>NW_027108984.1:274881-275237 GCF_000696795.3 Halyomorpha halys
GAAGAGAAATGATGTCTTCAGGATGAGGAGGTCCTCATCAATTTCTGTCAAGAAGGAAGCCATTTTGTACGCTAGGACAGAACAATAAGAAAAAAGAAGATACCAGGAATCAACGAAAGAAGATCGTGAGCTTGGTTAGTTTTTGCTATACATAAAAATAGATAGATGTGTAAAATAGATTTTAATTTAATTAAGTGTAATTATAATAAGTGTCTGTTTTTCTGATTGCCTAGCAACAATACGCCCTGAGATTAAGAGTCTATTTGTATATAATAAAAGTTAAATATAATTCTATTATCCATTTGGTATTAATGTTCTTAATTTGAACCCAAATTATCTTTTATATTTGAAAAAAG
>NW_027108984.1:275466-278216 GCF_000696795.3 Halyomorpha halys
ATTTCATATAAACTTCCCTATTTTATTTTTATAATAATTGTTTTTTTCTCTCTATATGATGGTTGTTGTCTTTTGTTTTTATAGCCCTGATGAAGACCTGAAAATCAGGTCGAAACGTCGGCATAAATAAATATTTTTTTTTTATTTATGTTGTTTTTTTTGCTGACCGCACCCCTCCCGACCATCTTCTCCAATCAATTAATGAAAATATATTTTAAATTGAAATTTCATAAAAACTTATTTTATACACAGACTCTAATAACCTAATAATGTTGGATTCATTATGTATTCATTATAAAGTTAAAACACTGAAAAACTAACCATTATGATGATGATGGTGAGGAGTTAGAGAGATCTGGACGGCCAAACCGAGGAAGAGAACCGCAGGCCAGAGAGCGAGCACTGGGTAGCATGGAGGTCCTTGTCTCTTCCAGAGCCATTCCACTGTCCTCAATAGTTCACTCAGATAGTCGACCGAAAATGTCACCAATCCTCCACCATAGACACATGTTCCGAATATAGTCAAACCTAAAATAAAAAAGAATAATGAATCTTGGATAAGGCAGTAAATGATGTAGATGGATAAGATTTTAGAATAGGTAACTTTGGTGTTTTTAACAAAATAAATCAGAAAATTGTTGACTAATAAGAATCTTAAAAAAATGTAAATATATATTAAGACAAAATTTATTTTAAAACCTTATCTAGCAAGTAAATATCTGATCAAATAAAAATGTTTCCTTCATTTAAAATTATAAAATAACATGAAGCAAGACCTAACTAATATTGTTGATAAGTGAGTGATATCAGTGTTTAGATTATTTGCAATTAAAAGTATTTATATTTAAATGAAATAGTAACATACATAGGTTAATTTGACTAATATTAATATACCTTGGTAGTATAGCATACAAAAAAGTTTTAATAGTGGGATATGATGGGGTGAATTTATAGTTAAGATGGCAAGGTTAGCAAAATGTTGCACATTTTAAGTATTAATAGTGTTGAGACCTAATTGAACACAATTGATTTTATTGAAATAATAAAACCAAACTCCAATAAGCTATAAGACTATGTATAAATGAAGGAGAATCCTATTCACACCAAGAAACTTTGAGAAGATCTGACAGATACCCAAGTATTTCCAGAGTATCTTGAAAATCAGTTCTGACAGTAAATATACGAGAAGCACAAACTACAAGTCTTACAAGACAACATAGGATAAATATTATATACTGATACATAGTACATCATGACAATGAAAAGAACTTTATGGCAACCTAACTTGACCCGTTAGCTAGAATAGTGTTTCCATTTAGCACTGCATCCATGGAAGCACTGCATGCACATATCCGAACAACTTTAATGTTAACTCCATGACAGGTACTGCCAATTATTTTTATGGTGACCATTGTTTCACAATTTGTTTTTCATTTTTATTTTACTTTAGTACAAAAATTCCCCATATGTATACTTATGACTGTGATGCCACTGATCAAATTAGAAACATAATAAATACTATTTAGAGAAAAATATAAAATCTTTTGCATGTAGTAAAAAATTTTGAGGAAATATTTTCTTTTATCAATCTGTTCCATTTTCGTTTTGACTTTTACATATTTATCCCACAAGAAAATGCTTTGAATAATACTCCAAATGACTGAAGAAATGAATACCGAGGAGGAATAAAATTGCAAAATCTCTTATCATTATGTAATCTGTATTAAACCCATTTAAATTATGAGGGAGGGAGAACAAACTTCACAATGTTACATACATTTTAACTTTAATATAACAAGATATGGAGAGCGACATGGCTCAGTGGTAAGGCACTGGACTACTAACTCCAAAAACCCGGGTTCAAATCCGGCTGAGGCTGATAATTATTCTGTTACTGTAACCGTGAGTAAACTGTGTGGGTCCGGGACCCTCTGGGGTCCACCTAGCCTCATAAAGTGGGAACCCTTAATTAAATAAAAATCTGGCAATCGAGCGTAAATTTCACCAAATTGCCTCCTTGTCCAACCATTGGTTTAGTAATAATACTTCCTTAAATGGAAGATATATAAGTTAGGTATTGTGATTTCATAAAACATTTCAAATTGACGCTTTCAATGGAAATAAACATTGTAAGATACCATGTGTCCACGAAACCAAGTCTAAAAAACTACTCAATGAGTCTGTATGTGGGTATGTGAACAGCTGTACTCAGGAACTGAAATTATATATTTAACATAGGAAGTTATATGGTTGGCATGTTACAACAACTTTTTCTGAACTTATCAGAAGTTTTACTTTATATCATTGATTTAACATATTATTAAAATCTTCTTGAAGATGTGTCAAGTAATTTGGATTAAATGTGTTACAACAATATACAAGATTAGTCTTATCATAATATAAAAGAAATTAACCATTGGGTCGGTCCATCAGACAGTTACAATTATTTGTCTGCTTATCAAATGATATGATGCATTAATTACTAGACTTATTTATTTATATGGCAATATTTATTTATACAACTTAAAGAATAAAATAAAAAAAAATAGTTCAGAATACCAAAATGTAAGATAAATAAACATTGTTATAAGCCAATTGAATCCATAAAATGAAATGAAAAAATAACTTTATTCTGGGACATATGTCCCCTAAGAAAATTACAAGGTTCATATAGTGAGATTTTTATCTGGCGAGCGTTTACAAATTTTCAGATAGTAGAATGAAATTACATTGGTATATTGGCTTTACTA
>NW_027108984.1:279266-308933 GCF_000696795.3 Halyomorpha halys
GTTTTGAAGTTTATTAAGGAGGATCTTATGGCTAACTGACATAGAATCCATCTGTCATGCTATGTAATAGAATAAATCACAAATAAATTTTCACAGCGGCTTCTACATAAATATAAAGTATTATATTTTATTGATTTAAAATCATTAACAGTCTTATTGTTATTAATAATACAAATTGGATAAATATCAGAATAAAATTTAATAATTCTATATAATATTTTCCTAGGTTTAATAGAAATTTATAGAAACAAGAATAGTAATAAATATAAAATTCTTTTACATTAGAAAGATTTTCGCATATTTTTGTGAAAACTCCTATTTCATAAATATTTTTTCATTAATGTTTTGAAGCTCTTACCCAGCTTCAGGATCAATAATCATATTAGGAATCACACTGTCATTGTGATCTATATTCATAATTCTATATTTCATCTTAATTAAAATATTTTATAATTATGGCTGTATACATCAATCAGTTGCAGGCCTACCTTCTACGCCATAACCCCTTATGAAGACCTGAAACTCAGATCAAAACGTCGGCATAAAATAAATAAATATGGTTTTGTTTATTTATGTTATTCTTTGTTGACCGCACCCCCCGACAAACTTCTCCAATCATTAAAATAGTATTTAATATGTACAAAATAAAGGTATCATTAGGAAGGAGTTTTCACAAAAATATATAATACATTAATGAATATGTATAATATAAAACTAATTATTATAAATTGTCTTAGCATATTTGAACTATAATTTATGAGATTTAGAGTTTTTAGGCGGAGATTCACCACCTGTATTTAAGAGTTTCATTTATAACCAGACCCCACCTGCTCGACTTGATCAATTCTGATAATATTCATATTAACTTTTTCAGATTTTATTCGTTTAGTTTATTCTATGGTAAATTTTAATTTTAGTATTGTGTTTTCTCTTAAGCTATATATCTTTAGTAAATGTTTATTTAATTATGTAATAATTGATATTTATTATGTTCTTATTGCGGCAATTTTAATATTTATTTTTTCTAGTGACTGTGTATATATATATATATTCTAAATTTTGGCCATATAAATAATTTTTTTTTTTAATTGACCAGCTGGAAATGGATATCCCATTGCCATAGTAATATTTTTATTTTTTTTTTTTTTTACTTATTGTATTTGTATTTATTTTTTAAATAAAAGTAATTATTATTATTGAAGCTAATTGTTTTTTATAGATTAATATCTAATATACAAAGTTGTAGAAGATAATGGAAAATGATGAAAAAGCTAAAAGATAAAACAAATGGGAAAAATAGGTTTTTTTAATAGTTAAAATATAACATCTATAATTTAATCTCAAACGGGATGGGTAGGTAAGTGAAAGTAGGGTGCTACACCAGACTTTTAATAAAGTCTTTCCATAAATATGAACTTTAATTATAATTTTTTAAAAATTAAAAAATGGTATGATCTATGAAGGTAATAAAATATTGCCGTGAAAAATAGAGTATAGTTGTGGTATTCAATATGGCCCAATCCTATTTTTGTTTTTTTAAGGAAACTAATAATTATATATTTTCCTAAAAATAGTATAGAGAATAATCATGATAAATTAAGATTCTAATTACATAATTATGAACTTGAAAAATATCATATTAGAATCTGAAACAGATGAAAAAGCTATTTAATGTACATTTCAAGGACACAAGATTATAAGCATTTAGAGAAGATTACAACTTCCTCTCAACAATAGTTAAATTATTCTTCAATAGCATTACGTCACCTTCAATGGAGGTGAACGATCTCTAAAGGTGTCGTAATTTGTTTATTTTTAATTGTTCAATGAACTTTTATCACAAAAACATAACATTTCAAAATTATTAGATTCAGTAATTAAACAGATAGAACTAAAACACTCGTTTTATTATGGCATATTCAGTGAATCAAATAGAGTTGAGTTGAAAGATAAGGAAAATTTAATTTGCCTAGCAAACATTAAAAAAAAAACCCACAGAAATCCTTTTAAATAATTAATAAATTAATTAATGACGATAAAATATTATGATTTAATTTAATTAACAATAATTAAATATTATCATGATTTTCTTCAGACAAAATTTCAATATTTAATGTTGATAGATAGGAACAAATTTAGTAAGCCCCGTTTTCTTTCAAACCATGGAAATTTTAAATTGTTTCAAAACTATCTAATAATTCATCTTTGTTGCCGAGATGCAAGGAAGAACAGAATACTAATTAAAAAAAACATAGATGAGATGAACTGACAAAAGGAATATTGAAAAATCTAACCTTTATCAGAATTGGCTTAGGAATCAATGGTGGTGCTTATAAAAACATTCTTTATGAATTTATTGAAACCTACAAAGTCAATGTAATAAATATATGAGGGAGAAATATACTAAATTAATTTTTTTTTTTTTTTTTTTATAGGAATAAAATAAAAGTTCAATTTTTTGTTTTTAATTTAATTTATAGTTCACAGAGCCACTCTATGTATTTTCTTCAAAAGAATTCTAGGAATAATATTCTTCTTCTATGGAAATTTCATCATTCTATCTTAATTATCACATAAAACAGCCATAATATTAGACTTCTTGATTAATTGAATGGAAGTATATTGCAATATATATTTGAATATTGAGGTGAGATTTTTCCTATGGAGCTTTTAAATAAAACATTTATTTGGTTTTTTGTCAATTTCGTCAAGATTTTGGGTTCTTTACTCCAATCATCAGGTTATCAAATCACTTATTATTAAAATGGGCCATTTCATCATTAAAAATAGCATCAACCTAGATACTCATACTTTTTTTAAAAATGCTTTAATTAAGGGGGGAATCATAATCAATGATAAAGAATTTTATTACCTGATGATGAGTATAAATCCTGAAATGTAGTAAAAATTAAGAAATGTTTTATTAAAAAGCTCTATAGTTAGAATTTTATACCGACATTCAGATATATAACGTTATATGATTTGGTAAATAAAAAATAATTAAATATCCCTAAAAAAAACATGTACGAGGAGAAGATGGTTGGGGGTGTGTTCAAAATATAACAAGTAATTTGAAATAACTTATTCAATCATGCCAGAATTTCTATCCTTCATCAGGGCTAAGAACAAAGGACAAGATAACAACCAGTTAATGCAAAAAATAAAATATAAATAGAATGACATGAAGTAAATAATTTCATTCTGTACAATTTTTTACTTTATTTCATTCTGTTTATATTTTATTTTTTGTATTCATTGGTTGTTATCTTGTTTTTTGTTTTTAGCCCTGATGAAGGCTAGAAATTCTGGCATGATTGAATAAGTTATTTCAAATTACTTTTATATTTTGAACATACCCCCAACCATCTTCTCCTCATATAAGTCATCCATGGTCAACTATTAAAAAAAATATGATTTTGGATTTATGTAAACCTTTAAATATTAGTAAACAGAGTTACTAATATAAATTTATCGGGGAAAATATTGTAAAAAATCATACTGTTAAAAAAACTCCTGTAATTTTACAATATAATTAGTAGTTTACTTGATGCTTGGTATCACACCTAATACAGGTAAGGTTATGTTTAAAAAAACAAATCTTATCTTTTTAGATATTTCAATGTTGATTTTATAATAATACTTTATAATTCATTATTAATAGACCATTCTTCAAATTCCATTTTCATTTATTTATTTTTTAAATTTATATAGTAGTCTAGATTGAAAGTATATATTTTAAAAGGTCAAGCATGTCCTTTTTTTAGTTCATAGGGGGTCGGCTTGATTTTAATAGATTCTTAAACTTACTTTCCATCTACAGGATGCTAAAACAATTATACGAACCACTTTCTGATTAACCTAGAAATTTATTTCTGAATTCTGACAAGATAAATATTTTAGATACGTTATCAACCATAATGTACAATAAAGGAAAAAACTATTATTGACAGAAAGTTAGGGAAGAATTAAAGGACAGATGATTTGTTTAATCAGGTGAAATCAATAGGGCTTAGTCACTCATTCAACTGAAAAATTGATTTATTTATTCTGTCCGATTTGAATAAGCCCTTTTTAATAACTCAAATGAGCCATTTAGCTTATAAAATTTATGAGATAAATCTGTTAATTAATATTAAATATTTAATTATCAATTAATTGCATATTAAAACAAACAACAAAAGAAAGCCATTCTATTTTTTTTAATCTCTCTCTTTATGACTGATTCATATCAGTTAATTAAACAAAGATAACAGGGAGATTTTATAGGAAAATAAATATTATATAACTTTATTTTCTACCTAATATAAATATAAATATATATGTCCATGAAACCTAAACCTAGTATGATTGTGTGATATTAGACTAGCTTGGTGTGTTTTAACAATCATCAAACTAGTGGACGTATATAGAGTACAGCTTTTTAATTACTCCTTTTGTCTTATATAACTTTATATTTTATTTCTTTCATTCTAGTATTTTACTTACATAGTTCATTAATTACATATATCTTATTTCTAATTTTTTTTTCATAAATTTAATATTAAATAAAAATACTTATAATTCTTAATTCCTTTTGGATTAAATAACTTTATATATTATTTCTTTAATCCTGTTATTTTACTTATATATTTAATTAACTGTATATATGTTTTATTTCCCATTTTTTCATCACTTTATATTAAAGAATTTACATTTTCTACTTATATTTACTGACTAGATTTTCGTATGTATTTTATTATTTGTTCTTTCCTCTTACTTAATTTTATCATTACTTTTCTCAAATAGCCTTTATCTTCTTGTAATACTTAGATTGTACATGTCTTTTAACTCTATTGATGTATCTATAATGTTAGTTGTTTTCTTATTTTTTAATTAGAAAGTAATTCCTTTTATTCATTATGGTTTTTGTACTTAGCCCTGATGAAGGCCTGAAATCCTGGCTGAAATGTTGGCACGAATAAATACGTTTTTACTTATTAGTATTCTTGACTGACTACACCCCTAATTATCTTCTCCTCATACGTATAATCAATGATCAACTATCTACTCATCATTAGAGTACAGTTTGTTTGAAGAGAAAAAACTCTATTACACCTGCTGATTTAAAGATAGTCCAAACGTATGTTATAACAAGCCTTTGATATTATTTATGGATAATATCATACTCTGTATATAATAGACTAATTTATAAAATCATAATTATAATCACTAAAAGCTTGTTTAACTTTTACAGATCATAAGCTAAAAATATTTGTAGATAATAGTCACCTTTCTGCCAATAAAGATTGAGCACAGCAAATAACGTTCCAACTCCTAACAATGATGCAACTGAAGTCAACGTAGAAGGTGGTGAATTCAGCTGATCGGCTGCGACTAGGCCAGCTATAGCCACTGCAAGACCAGTGTGGAAGCCAGTCATGAAAAGTCCGAAATATTGTACCAGCATAGTTATCAGGCCGAACAGCAGACCAGCACTGATTGCTATCCCTATATTGTGACATATCAATCGTATTTAAAAAATATTTTAATGAAATATTAATGAAAATGTTGTTATAATATATTATATAATGTTTTAAATATAATAAATTATAAAGATCTCTACAGCAAAGGTGACTTACTGAAAACAATTGTAAATTAATCATGATCAACTTGTTTTAAAACACAGCAAATTACTTCTACATAATTAAGTTTATTATTATTTTAATACAGTCAATATTGAATTATGCATAAATAAGTTTTATGAACAGAAATTTCTATCCATTAAAATACATATCACTTGCATGGATAGATGATACATCTGACAACAAAATTGTAAACAAATTGTTTTGTTTTTTTAACTTGTATTTATTAGTATTATATTATTATCAGTAGACTAGGACTAAGTTTGTAACATTCCTACAAGCTTTGGGATAGTCTGTAGAGAGAAGACTCCAGTAGAGAAAGTAGACTTAGTCCATTATATTATTTTTGGAATACAAATTCAAATTCAATCAAAATTCAAAATAAAATAAAAACCTTTTTCTGTCAGATGTGCCACTATCAAAGCAAAACATCAAATATAACATCAATATTATCGATTAATGCGATCATAATAAAACATAATAGAAAAAATAAGACTCATTTTGAAAAAAAAACAAAAAAGAATAACAAGGAAAAACTTTTCTAATAACAAATAATGTAAAATAAACAACATAAAACGTGAATATCTAACTAATATTATTAGTTTATTTTCTTTTTTATTTATTGTTAACAATACCTGTTTCAAGTTAAATTGTAACAAAAAATGTGCTAAGAATTATTTTGAACTTTTACATCAAAACTGCCAACTATAAATGAATCAACGATACTTTGTTATAGTTGGTAAACAAATTTAGCATTAAAAAATCTTTCAAAACTATTGAATAACTAATTGTTTAAAACCCTTTGTAATAAACTAGATATGTGTTTTTTTGTTTGCTTTTAAATCTTAAAAAAAAACAAATAAATGAGAATTTGAGTTACTAACTTAGAAAGAGGTCAAACAAACAAACAAAAATAGATATGACAAAATAAAACATCTAGATGAAAATAAATGGATAAGCAATAAAATATTAGATGTAATACTAAAAAAAAATTTAAATAAGAATTTCTGAAGAGGTAAAGGTGAGAAACTAGTCTATTTATAACTTAATACTAACAAAGAGTAATTTCACAGAAAACCACCCAATGTTTTTATAAAAGAACTGAGAACATTATCAAAATTTAACAGACAGAAAATGAATTAAGAAACCAAAACAGTGTACTTCAATTGGGTTACATAATATTTAACTAGTGACTTCAGATTTTAAACTGAATATGAAACAAAAATTAATTATAGTTTATATCAAAAATAGAATGGAAAATTAATAAAACAATGTATTCGGGTGAAAGTCTGTGTTAATAATCAAAATAATTAGAGCAAAGCAATTTTATTTTTAAAGGAAGTAGGTGGAGTAGCAACAGCTTTGAACCAGTTCTGCATCATTGAAATAACACATTGTTTAAAATTAAATACGATAAAAAAAAAAAACATATCTTGTTTACGCACAGATTTAAGACATAATGTGATATCCACTAAGTATGTCACGACAGAAACACAAATTTTAAGCATGACTAACCAAAAATAAAAATAAGTACCTGCATTGGCATAAGTAGGAAACCGCTTTTCTTGTATACATATCAGATAAACGATTACAGATGCGAATATAAAACCAGTTAAAAACATCACAGCTTTGAAACATCTATAGCCTACAAAATTTGACAATTTAAAAATTAATTTCATGCCGATAAATGACGTAAAGCTATCATATAAACAAATTCACTTACCAAAAAGTGTATAGACTATTCCAAAAAGAATGTACATAGTGGCTATGCATATTGAAATAGGGTCTGTAGGTTGGTTATCAACCATACAAAGCCCCAGGTAGGTTGAATTAACCATATTTCACATTTCAAAAGTATTTCACAGATACCTGTAGAGAAAACTTAACGTTTGGACGAAGAGAGCCCTTATCAACATCTTGTCAAAGGACTGATACGGCCTGCAGACTGGTGTAATTGTAGGAAGGCATTAGGTTAAGATTACAGTTGTTGCTAAGTGGGGGGGGGGGCGCGAATCAATAATTCTCCCGGGGGGTACCTGACCCTTCAATTACACATCATTTAGCGAAGTTTTATGAATCATCACAATCTGCCAGTTCTATCTAAACTACGGGATTTTCAAAAAATGACTCATTTTCGTGTTAGGTAAGGCATCGTTAATACCTTCACCAAGGTCAAGCTAACTCAGTAAATCAATGTCGGGCGTTTATATATTTCCACAAATTTAGTCTAGTGTCGATATAATTTAATAAACATTAATCAATTCGTATACTTTAAGAAATGTGATGTTATTTAAATGTATTCCTTATACGTTAGTAAATTTGTATATGAGGGATGGAAATGTTAAAGAAGTTAAATCCAAATTTGAAAATATTTTAGAAAACCAAAAAATATACTTAATTCAGTAATTTTTCCTGTTTTGAAACTAATGTTCAAGCACCCAAAACATACTAAATTCAACCTAGATTTAGGTTCAAAAATTTTTTTTGGCTTCTAAACGTAATAAATCCTTGAATTATTTATATTTTTGAAATTCCTCAATTATTATCAAACTTCTGTATCTTCAAATACTCATATTAGTTCTTTTATATGGATGTAGTTTATTTTTATTAATGAAATACAGCTTGTCATCATTCCACTTTACCTTTTCTGAGTGCTTTAGACAGGTATTTTAGAAATACATAACTTATTTCTGTGAATGGGAGCAGTAATGACCAATGTTTATTTTTAGAAACCTGTAATTGTTTATGTAGTAACCCTACTAAGAATAAATATTTATATGCAAAAGCAATGTTCTCAGAACCTAGCAATAAGTTTTTTTTATATATTAACCTCCCATTTCCATCTTTATTTCAGAAAACCTCCAGTTTCTTTATGGAATTAATTTCCTTAGTACCTGGAATTAGGTTGTTGCTCCATGCTATAGATATGTTGGAATAAGCTTTCATTATTTAGAAAGTGTATTAATTATTCTTCTCACTTGTCCTCTTTGAAGAAAGTAAAGCTTTAAAAGGCCCATACTTCTTCATTGTAAAATTTTCAATTACATTGTGTAAAGTTCTTTCTTACTCGTACACAATGGAATTCTCAATGAATAAACCAAATTAAATTAGTTTTATTGAACAATAAATAAACATCTAAGTAATTACATAAATAGTTGGTTTAAACATTTGAGGCTTTTAAAAACTTACAGAGAAATTAAAATATTAATATGTATTTACCAGACAAAGCTGTTTAAGTTATTCATAATTGAAGATATAAATGGATGAAGCTGTTATGTGATATGGAAAAATGAAGACGTTTGTTTTGAAGAATATCTTAAATATTCCTTTCTACATAGGACCTTGTTTAATTTTTTCTAAATAATAAATTGTGATAGTTTTAAGAAGTTCAAATTGAATTTTCAATTCTCAAATAGTTGTAATTAAAAATTAACTTCAATTTTTCTAGGAGTCATATGTTAGTTACTTAAAACTTTAAACCATCCAGGTCTCAAATGTATGAATTATTTTTCTACTAATCAACAATGTCCTTGGACTTAATTGCATTTGCATTGGGTAGTTGTTAAAGGAAATTAGCAGTGTTAGAGTTGTGAAAGAATTATATAATCTCTAAATCTTCAATTAAATACAATATTGAAAATGTATTTATAACATTTTTTTTTGTTTAAAATAATGCCCACTAATATTTGTAAACAATTTTATCATACGATTTAGTTATTAAAAATGTTAGAATAATTCAGACATATTGGTTTCAAATCGGTCCACATTGTGTAAAAATTAATTAACCTTAAAATTTGCAAAATATGAATTAATGCTGAATCATTATTGCTCTATGTCCTACAGAAAAGATCTATCTATGTCTTCTACCCTCATACTTATACCTTCTATGAACTGATTACTAAAACACTAAACCCAGAACCATACCACAAAAACATGTAATATTTTATTATTACAAATGAGATCATGATCAGAGTCAGATGATACTTGTATTAGATATTATTATACATAAAAATGATTGACCATAACTAAATATAAAGAAGATAGTTGGGTATATAAACAAACAATTGGAAGATCATTGATTGACTGTAAGTAATACATAAATGAAAGATGGTCCAAGTGCTGTCTGAATAACTCAATGCGCTAACTGAAAAGTAAAAAAAAAAAATTATTTAGAGCCAGTATTTTGCCCTACTTTGCAGGGCTTTCTGAATGACGTAAAGTGCTAGAATATTCTTGATGAAGTCCGGAAAAGTTGGGCGATATGGTAGCTCACAATAAATAGTTTTTATACTATTTGAGTTATTTTTACCCCATACCGACCATCTTCCTTTGACAGGTACAAAGAAAAATTATCAACTATTTTTCATTCCTATTTTACCGCATCCCCAACTATCTCCTTCGTATTAGATATTAGATTTATAATCAGTTTTACTTAAATTTCAAATGATAATAATGATAAAGTTTTCATATATTATTTTCATTAATGTACCTACACTGTTTATATGATTATGTGCTCTACTTTCCATCAAGGGTGTACCCAATGAGGGGCAGCTGCCCCCACTAAAACCAAAAAAATATTATTAATTAAATAAAAATTACATTTTTTTTTTCAAGCAAATAATTGTGAAAACTAATAAAGCACTGCTATAATTATATATAATTTTAGTTTCATTTGCCTTTTATGTGCTGAAATGTCCCATCCTAAACGTGGAAGGCTTGCTCCCCCATAGTTTTGATCCTGGGTACCCTCTTGCCCTCCATTAATAATAAAAAACAAGAAATTAGTTGCATTAGATATTATTATACAGACAGTCAGAGAATAAGATGACATTACAAGTATGATGAAGTGAAGTTAACTTCTCTTGTAAATATAGTAGTTATCGCTATACAAAAATTCAAAATTCTTACTTGTACTATTATTATTACTGCTTTAATTTGATCACAGCTGTCGACTTCTGCTCGTTCAAAAGAGATTAACAAACTTTTTTTTTTTCCATGTAAGTCAGGCCTATACTAACTAGTACCATAATGAACAACTAAGTTTTTAAGTTCCAGTCACTATAATTTGTTTAAAGAATCACCATTTTTTTTTTTTTATTCTGTTGAAATTATTTCCTAGATTGTTCAGACATAAATTCCTAAATCAAGTAACCTTAAGGTTAATTAGATTTTTGTTCATTAAATTACTTATCTTCATGCGATTTTTTTTTCACATTTATATAAATTCTTTAGTCGAAATAATCTCTTCAAGTAATTATTTGTTATAGTTAGTACTAATTTTTTTTTAGTTCAAGAAAAGTTATGATTTTGTCAGTACACTAGATTTTATTTCTTAGTAAAATAAATATTAAACTCTTGTGTCTTATATTAAGAACTTGGAGAGAAGAAATAATAATTAAAATTGAAAGCGAATGCTGTAATGAAACAAGAGTGGTAGCTGAACTGAGAAAATTGCATCTTCATGATTTTCAGGTAAGTTATGGTAAGTGCATATGAAGAATTTTCTCAAATCTATTTTGTTATGAGAGCTACCTAGTAAATAGGATATATTTATTTCTAATTACCATAGACGGTTGCTCTGCCTATAAAACAAATGAAGAAATAATCTCCATTTATGCACTTAGCTCAAATATGCTCGTACCTCAACTCATATTGATAAAATAATTTACATTTTTTAAATAAAATAATAAAAGGAAGAAAAACTATTTGAGTTTTTTTTTTTTTGACTGAACCCCGACCATCTTCCTTTTATTATCACACACGGTCAATCACTGATATCTCAGTTTAAATAAATTAATTGGTACCCAATTTATCAAAAATTCTTTATTATTACTTTCAATGTCTAATGTTTTGGTAAACCAGACCATCCTCAAAGTCAGTTTTAAGTGTAAATTCACACCTCACATCCAATAATTAAAAACTTTTTGCAGGCTATTCTGCCCAGGTCAATATATTTAGTCAATTTGTCATTAAATTTTAAAAACTTTAATTAAAGACTAACTTATCACTATTATCACTCACTTATTGCACAATTTTTTAACCTTTTAATTTAACTAACTTAGTAATTATAGTGTTAAGTTAATCTGTTATTAAAATTTTTTAAATTTAATGGAAAAGTGACAAAATAGGTTGATTTAACTAAAATTATTGACCTGGAAAAACCTACGAAAAGTTTTTATGTAATTATTAGATGTGATGTGTAAATTTAAATTTAAGTTTGGAGTTCTATCAATGGATAGATTCTCCACATGTTTGTATCATGTCATTTTATCACTAACATCAAATTTACTTGTATATATTTTTATACAGTTGTAAATAACAATAAATAAATTATTTTTAAAAAAATATATATTTAAGATTGTCCTTGAGGATGTCCAGGTTGACTAAAACATTGGACATTTAAAGTAATAATAAAGAATGTTTGAGACTTAGCTTGGATATAAATTATTTTATTTAAACAATAAAACCAGTCACGAAGAAGTGAGGAGATTATGTATAAATTATTTAATTTTTTAATAATATGAGAAAAGGCAGTAATAAAATTACTGAAAAAATGTTCTCTTGGTAATAAAATTACCTGATTAAATGGCAAGTATACTTAGAGTGCCTACATGGAGCACAGCCGAGGGGCTGCCAAAAGCTTCGATGGTGTTAAAGAAGATTCAAGGACCCTGCTCGGAGTGAGGAATTGGAGAGCAGCTGCTCTTAACAGATTACACTGGTGGAAGCTGCCTGATGTCAGGACCCAGTAATGGGTTGTGCCGATTGATGATGATGATGATGCTGATACGTTATTGAAACTAGTGAAAGTATAGAATTAATTACTTAAGCCCCATTTGTCTAGATTCCATAATTTCTGGATAAAAAGTATTTTTATTATTATTTTAAAACACCAAGTATTTTTATGTTTTTAAAATAGTGTATTTTAATTACCAAGTATTTGTTTAAAGAAAAAATACTAGATCTTAACTTTTTTTATACTTCTACCAATTGATAAATCCTTTTTAATATGTACCTCTTCCTTTTGAGATCTCTTACCTATTTCTACGCACGCAATTTCTTGCCTAGCTATCTTCATATATAAATTATTGCTACACTTCCTCAAATTCAAATTAACATTACCAAACGAAATGGCAAATAGGATGGTCAGGGAGTGCGGCCAGTGAAAAGAACAATAATATAAAGAAAAATTTATTTTTGCCATTGTTTCGGCCTTCTTCAAGACAATGTAATAAACAAGATAACAACCCTTGAATGGTTGCTTATAATTATTTATAATTAATTATTATCCATTTCACTAGCCACATCTTCCAACCAAATACTTTTTATATTAAATCTAGTAAACAACATTAACACTATTGTAAAAAATAAAATAAAATACTATTTCCTTGCTGAAACACATGTAAATTAATCAGCTATACTGTAAACCTATTACACAATGGGCATATTTGTTTTATAGATATTATTTTTTAATTCAATACGGATACCATTTAGACAGTATCAATTATCACATTATTTTATAAGCTAATTGATGTTGACATCGGAAACTTTTAGTATCCAAGTCAGAGTAAAGAATATGTTAACATATGTATAAATTACTATAATAGGCTATTAGATAACAATACATTTGTCACCCAAAATTATCAATAAGTCTCATAACTTTATTCATTTCTCTGTAATATGGGTGTTATTTATTTTTAAAAAATGTTTATTTTCTTGATAACTAAAATTGTTAGAATATAAATCATTAATACAAAACAATTTATTGTAATTTTATTTTGGAAGATTAATAGTTGACTGTTTGTAATAAATTTTAAAAAGATGTAGAGGTCAAAAATAGTAAAAAAAAATATTTATTAGTAACCTGGTAACTAATTAATACTTTTGAAAATATTTTTGTAACTTTCTTAACCATCTTACTAAAATGTGATATTTTTTATTCTGATTTTCATTAGTACTGCTGTTTTTATTTTTATTAGGTTATTTAACTAATTTTCGTAATAATTATAGTAAAGGCTTAGTGAACTCAAAGGTTCGATGCAGATACCACCAATCGCTGTCTAACCTTCGGTTCAATATTTATAAACATTTTAGAGATCCGTTCGTTACTAAGTCCTTCAATCTTACTTGCACATCTTATGCTATAACCTGAATTATATTTATTAGGTGCAGTTCCCTCAAATCGGCATTGTGTAGTTTTCTAAATTCACTGGTTAAATCATCCTTTTTTTAGAGTGCTACCAATGGGTAGTTTCTCTACATACCTGTAACACTCCAATTTAACTGAGATCAGATTTAATAAATGTATTATAATGTGCAGTTGTAGATAGCAATAAATAAATATTTAAAAAAAAATCCTTTTTCAGTCTGAATATTTTACGTAATACTTCATTTTCAAAAACCTTAAGGTACTGTCCTTCCCTTAGTGTAAGAGGTCATGTTTTGCATCCATAAAGAACGGTCGGAAGGATAATAGTTTTGTAATTTCTAATTTTTAAGTTTTTGGATAGAAGGAACTTATTTTCATTTATATTTAATTATTTTTGTCCTGAAAAGATAGTTAGACAAAAATTAAGTGTATTTTTAATAGTTTAAAAATAAAATTGAATTGGCTTTCATTTTTTCTTTTTTATTAATAATTCAAAAACCTGATTTATATTTTCAATCAAAGTATGTAGATTCGCTTCTTTATCTTTCTCTCAAAATAAACCATTTTTTAATTATATATATAAAAGGTTGTAAAACTAAATAATAAATTAGAAATTATTTTGAAAAGTTGTTTGACTAATATTCATACATTCAGACAGTTCTTTAAAAGATTTACTCCAGTATTGTTAGAAAGAACATGTTTCCAAACAAATATTAATTTTAATTCACAGATTCAGGTAAAAAGATTGATAATTATCTTTGAATGGACTTCTCTTTAACATATCAAATATAAAACGATTAAAGTAAATGTTCAATTTTGATTTTTATATATTTATATCATGTAAATATTTAGTGATTAATTCCTTTCTAAATTTTCCTTTATTTTAAGAAACATTTACAATAAACCTACTTTTTGGAATACTCATCCGTCGCCAGGGTTTACAAATTTGAAAATCAATGCAACAATATTGTATTATTATTTAAATATTAGTTAAAAAATTGTATAAATTACCTTATATAACAAAAATATCTTGTCTCTATCTGGCTCTCTAAGTCTCAAATCTATACATTTTGCTTCGTCCATTTTTAACTATAAGATTTTTAAATTATTTCGGAAACCACTAGCTCTTGTATATATATCACACTGAAAAAATTAACCTTTGTCCTAATTCTTACAGTGTTTTAATTTTTCTGAGCATTTCACATTTTTATCAGTTCTTGTTTTGTTCATTTTTTTCTTCTTTATATCATAATCACGCCCACACATGTTTGTACACACAAACATAGACACCATATCCAAGTGAACTGTACACTATTTGTTTTTTAATTATATTTTTCACTTTTTTCATTTTATTGTTTTTCAAATTTTTAAAAGAACCCTGAGAACGCAGGTGTTCTCCGAAATGTCCAGTATATTGTGAATATTTTGTAAAATAAAGAAAATAATCACTAAATATATTATATTATATAATAATATAAAATTAACATGTTAAACCTATCTGAGGTGGAAGTGTTGGTGTATAAACAGAAGATATTTATATGTTATATTCATTTTTTATTAAAACATATTTATTGATTAAAAAATATCCAAATTAATTACCTATTTTTTTGTTTTGTTTTTAAATTATATTTCATTAATTTTTGAATTTTTTTTTACAAATAATACCTATTTAATGTTATAATATAACTGAAAACTGTTCTGCTTAATAGAGAATTAAATAGGTAAGTGAATATAAAGACCTCTTATTTGATATATTTTTAAATAATTTTCTCTTTGTTATTTTCATTAAATTTTATGGACTGTAGATCTCGAATTCTTATGGCAAAAATAAGTTAAAATTGCAGCTGATGGGTGAATTCATTGCATATTATACTTTTGATGCATTATAAAGAGGTAAGAATATTATTTTTATTATTTAAGTCCTGGAAATCAAAAACCTCGGGATAATTAGAGGAAGATAAGAAATTTAATATAAATTAAATCCCTTTCAATAACGATCAATAATATTAGAAAAGTGATAATGAACATTTAATATTTTATTTACAATAAAACAAATAGTTTCCAACCACTATGCTGGTTTTCATCACATTTATGAAACAGGAATAAAAAAGAAATTTTATCTAATACGATTATTTACAGTCTTATAAACATGGACAATATGTCCCAATCACGACACATTGATTTATTTTGATTTCTATAAAAACAACCCCTTGCACAGGTTTCATATTCTTAAGCAGTAAAGGAGCCACTTTACAGAAAAGAGTCCTTTCTCCGATAAAAAGAGCACTTCACTTCATTATAAAATTTCTGTTCATCTGCAGCCTTTATTTTCCTTTCTTCTATTAAGGTTGTTGGCTGTTAGGTTTGTCATATTTGCCAATGTCGGCTTGGTATAAAATATTATTTATTAAATGTTCCACTGTACTCTTGGTGAACGCACTATACTGCCTATGCTTCGAAGCTACGTACTCTCCGAACACAGCACTACTATCTTTTTCATAAGTCAGTCCACTTTTTAAAATTTTATAAGCCTCATCCACCCAAGGATCCTCCATAATTTTTCTCTTTTTTGGTTTGTTCTCGGGAGTTGGTTGGTATTCTTCCCAATGAGGCGGGGTCAACTCTTTCTTTATACTTGACGTTGATGGCTGATGGTCTTCAATAGTCATTTGACTTTCCACCACATCCTCGGGCTCTTCAAAGTCCTGTGGAACAAAACAAAAAGAATAATAAAAATGATAATGCACTGATAAGTAAAAATCAATAATATATATATTGTTAAAATAATAATATTTCATACAGTATAATTACAAATGGTGGGGATGAAATGTGTTCATACAATGCAATGATAATTAAAATAATTCGGAAATTTGAAAACCTTCAAACTGCAAAAATTGTGGTAAAAGATTTTACTCAAAGAGTTAAAGAGACATTGTTGGTCCCATAAATAACCACCTATCACAAAATACTCTTTGCTCATGTGAACAGAGTAGATCTAAAAGAAAAGTCATCGCATGAAATTGAAATTACATATTTAAGGAGGGTATATATCTTGGATGTTACAGCAACTTTTTCTATAAAATCGGGTGATTGGAAGTGCCACTTTATAGAATCCATTTTTCAATTTTTTTTCTCTAAAATGGGTCTAAGGATTTTGATTTTGATTAAACTCGAATTATCAATGAGCAATTAAATAGTCATTAATATCAGATAGGTCTTAAACTTATTGAAATAGTCTGTTAGGGCTTAAATGAGGACATTTTAAAAAATATTTCTCCAAAGTAATGGGGTGTATAAAAAAAAAATCACCGTTTTTCAACCAAATATTTGTATTGTCATTTCTTTCATATAAAATACAATTAATACTCAAAATATACTCTATTGTTATCTAGTCATATGCTAGCCAATTGCTCGATTCCACGCTGTTACCATTCTTTGGGATGACTTTCAAAGAACTCTGGACTGCAATTTCCACTTCCGCAAAATTATCAATTTTTTTCTCTTGAAGGAAATAGGCCTTGGATCGAAACAAGTAGTAATCCGATGGTGCGAGTTCTGGACTATATGTGGATGAGGCAGGAGTTCGAACCCATAAAGTTCTTTAAACTTTACTTTGGTTCGAAGGCAAGTTATTGCTGATTGTTGAAGAGTAAGTTCGGGAGGGACCAGTCTACTGCTCTTTTTCACCTAGTAGATGGCGACTAACAGTATCTTTCAACACACCACACTCCCTGGCAAATTCTCGAATACTTGTGGATGGATTTAACTCAACAGCTTCCTGCAGAACCTCATCAATATCCATTAATGGTCGCTGGAGCCCTTCTTCCTTTCCAACGTCGGATCTCCTCTGTAAAATTTTTCAAACCGCGCAGCGCGCTGGTCAAGGACACCTTCCTCTTCATATTTAACAATTTCACAAGTTGCTTCAGCGGCAGTGAAATTTTTTTCCAGTAATGGCCCAACATTACGAGAATTTCGTAGAACACTGTCATGTTTCTTTTTTGAAACAAATAACTAAACGGAGGCTTTTTTTTTTTTTTTAAGAAGTCGATAAAAAATTAAGAAGAAAAATAAAACATTTTTGTTCAAAATTTTCGCCTTCTCTGGTCTTTAGATTTCCACCAATCTATACAAAGCTTGGGGACGTATGCAGGGCGGTTAATGAGAGTTATGGGATGCGGCCACTGGACCAGATTTTTAGTAAATCGTTCTTAATCAACCTAACAATTATATAAAACCATTTCAAACACCTTAATTTTATTGTTCCAATCATAATTACGGGACCCATGTCCTGCGCAATATCTCCTAATACCTTATGTTCTTCATCTAAAAGTTATTCTAATGAAAATGATTCCCAAACCTCGAAAGCCGCCAGAATACCCATCCTCCTACCGTCCTATCTCTCTGTTACCTATCATAGGAAAAATCCTTGAGAAACTCATCTTGAAACGCCTGTATCCCATCCTTGATTCCAACCACATAATTCCAGATCACTGGTTTAAATTCCGAACATCCCATTCCACTATCCAGCAATGCCATCATGTGGTTGATGTTGTCTTGTCTTCATTGGAGCGTGGAATGTAACTGCTCGGGAGTCATTCTTGATGTAGAACAGGCATGCAGATCGAGTCTGGCATCCAGGACTACTATACAAGATCCGTAAATTCCTACCCCCTACATACTTCCTCATTATCCCTTCTTATTTCTCCGATAGATTATTATACAATGATACTTACATTGTATCCCAAACCCTCCAATCCCACATCACCACCCTTGAAGAATGGTGCCAAAATTGGAGTATTAAAATTAATTCCAATAAATCCCACCAAATCACATTTACCCTTTGTCGTAAGCCAATGACCTCTTGCCCTACAGTATCCGTTAATAATACCCCACTTATTCCTGTCGAACAGATCCGTTACTTAGGACTACATCTCGACAAGACAGGAAACTGCTCGTCGATTTCCACTATTACAACATTTACTACACAAACGGTCTAAATTGCCAATCCATTACAAAAGACTAATCTACATGACTATTATAAGGCCTATCTGGACGTACAGAGTTGAGCTTTGAGGCTCCACTAAACCATAAAATTCCTCCCGAATCCAATCCTTACAGTCCAAAATCCTTAATGCTTCTTACTTTGTCACAAATCAAATCATCCATCATGACCTCAATGTCCCATATGTTGCCGATTTGGCCAAAACCAGATACCATTCCTTCCATGGAAAACTTCCCAACCACCCAAATCCACTTGTTTCTGACCTGGTTTCTCCTTCATTACCTAATAATCCTCCTAGGCGTCCGAAAAGAAGATGGCCTCGAGATTTGAGGCCGTAAGTATCGTATCCATGACAAGTTTAGCTTTTAGTTTCAACTACAGTTAATTTTTACCCATCTCTGTATGGGGTTATAGAGACAACTGTCACGCTACCTGATAGTACGGCAGTGTACCACGATCATAGTGGCTGTCCCTGTTGCTAAAACATGTTTTCAACTATTATGCTGGATCTACATGTTGGCAACTTGCCGCCAATCCAAGACTAGTACAATTGCTTGGCAAACAACTGCATTTACTCGCTTGTGTTTATGGTTTGTATTTACTCTATTTTTATTACAAAATGGAACAAAATAAGTATAAACGCAATAAAAGGAAACGTAAACATCAGCAATATAAGTGATAGCGGGTAAGAATGTTTTATTGATGAGTAACATTAAAAACCTATTAACTATATAGATGAGTATAAAGAATTAGTTAAATTAATAATGGAGCGTATGTAAAAACAATCATGTAAAAAGAAAGAACAAGGGATAAGAAGAAATATATGGAGAATAGGGAATGAAGAAAGTAAGAAAAATTCCTTTCAGAAAACATTCCCTATGGGTGATGTCTTTTTTGTTTTCATAGCCCTGATGAAGACCTGAAAATCAGGCCGAAACAAATAAATAATTCTTTGGTTTATTTGTGTTTTTCTGCTGACCTCTCTCCTCCCCCCCACTCCCCGACCATCTTTTCCTCTTATATATCTACGGTCAACTATCTTCACCTCATTAAAATTTACAATATTCAATAAGAGTTAATTATTGAATCCAAAAGTTGGGGTAATTCTTTAATTAATTAAAACACGGAAAGCACAAATATTTATCTGTTGGCAGTTCTAAAACAGTGCAAACTGAAATCAAATCTGTGTATGCAGCACAAGTAACTTTTTAGTTGTGCCCAAAAGCACAACCAACGGGTTGATTGCAAAGTCAGGCCATCTTGTACTAGAGCCTGTCTTTGCGCATTCTAGATTTGTCACACATGAGCCTCAGTAAGATTTAGAGAGCTATGTAGAGACTAGTATGGCAATAAAGAAATAAATACTTAATTTCCATTCAATATTTACTATTATAACCCTCCATAACTCCGACAAGTGGAATTCTCAAATTGTAGTTCAAGACATTGATGTCAGCGAAATCAATAAAGAAGGTAAATTTCATTCACACCCTACATTTTTCACAAAAAAGGAAAATGGAATAACCCAATTCCATATGGTTATTATTATCCATAATATAAATTGAATTGTATCAGGTTTTTCTGTTTTTAAAAAATTTAATGCCCATGCGCGAATTTGCCACAGTTTCACAAACATATACCTTCACCGTTAAAACTGGTTTATAATAATTTAGTGACAGAAAAATGATTAGCATTCTACAGCCTTAAACATCGTTTTATATACTGTCTAATTTCTTTTCTTTTAATAATTTTGTACTATTCTGGGCTGAAACTCCAAGGAGATAAGACCTATTCTTATTAAATCAACGAAATGTTTCGATATCGATCTATCGATTGCTGATTAATAGTTTTTTATATAATTTGGTCTAGGAACCACTAATCTCATTATCATTGTTGAGGTTAAAAACAAAATAAAATGTTTATTATTGCAAGTTGGCAGCACACATTAAAAATAATCATATTTTATTAATAGTATAGGAATGGTTTAAAAGTAAAAATGATTACCACATGGGTATGTTGTAGTATGCATCTCGGCTTATATTTGAACAACAAGAACTTCATACTTTGGTAAGCAAACCATTTCGTTTTGTAATCACTAGATGGTTCAGTTTTCTTGACACCAAAAGCCCTTTGCCTTTCCCTCCTGAATGAGCCCAGGAGCGAATCCATTTTTTTCTTTATCTCCCTAACATCCCTATTCATGGCCCATGCTATAGTTTTCCATGCTTCTTCTCTTTTGAAAGGATTTTTGTATTGATCGAACCTAGGATCCCACAGGCATCTGTGTTCTCTATATTTATCGATCAGTTTCAAACACTCGCTATTGTCCCAATCCATTATGATTCATTAATAGATTTTAAAAATGAATAACTATATAAATCAAAGGCAAAAACTCTTTATACCATAATTATAAGTTCAAATTTCAACTTTTAAGTGAACTTACAGACTATAATGACATAGGAAACTACAGGCGAATGAAGAACGCTCTAAGAACACGTTCTAAATATTCCGTTCAGAATCGACCGCACCAACATTCTAGTACACCTCGAATGCTCGGAGTGGGGGAAGAATGGGCGGGGATTGTTTGGGGGCGGGGCCAGAGCATTGATGTCAAGGACATTCCTATACAATATGCGGGCGGGCGGTGAAGTATTTATTTTTTAATAGGAGAACCGGCATGCAAAAAAATTAAAATCAGAATTGAATATTATTTTGTAAATTAGTTAGAAATTGTTGTGTTATATCACAAAAATCTTCCTATTAAGACGGAATTCCATTAAAACTACACCAGCGTTGCCAATCGTGAACATACCCTATATACAAATCTAAATTTTTACTTCCACTAATATATGTAATATAAAAAATAATAATAATAATAATAATATATAACATACATACGTAATATATAATAGGGAAAAGTATTGTGACCGTGTAAAATTTCTGATTCGATTTTTCGAAGGTACAGCTGACATCCTAACCCTATTCGCACCACGTTTACCGATGACACATATCTATTGTCAGTTAATAATGACCCTTCCATTGTGGCTGTTTTGACAGAAGTCAAACTCAGAGTGATTCTGACTTCTGACCCATTCTGACTTTGACGTCTGTCAAAACAGCCCTGCAACGTGGGGCGAAACGTTGGCTCAGTTAATAGTTTTCATAATTCGAGTTATTTTTGACTATTTATTTGCCGACATTTCGCCCCAATGTGTAGAACTGGGGGCCCTCATCAGGGCTGTATCATAAAAATTACTAAAATTTGGTATCGATACTCCTATCTTATCATACACTTAAAATTAATTAACGATATCCCATACCATTAAAAGGAAAGTTTTGATAACTTACTTTTACCGGTCGGCGTAGATTCCTCATACCTATTTCTGATAAAAATTTTACGTATCTGAGGTTAAAGGAAAAAGTTGGGACAACTGTCAAGTCCGACAGATACATGCTCCCTAATATGGAATGTAGGTAAGAAATTATCGATACGTTCCTATGTCTGAATATGATTATTTTTTATTTATTTGCACCTGTTATAGACATACAGAAGGATGGGTTAGAAGAGAAAATAACTACAAAAAACTTGTCTTAGGACTTGCAGGCAGAAGTGAATCTTCTGGATATGAAATGTATTAAAATTTTATTAGTAATGATCATGCGCTCCCTCTTATAACTTAAGGCAGAAAATATCAGTTCCAAAATAATGATAATAATAATAAGTCGTTAAACCAGTAATACTATACGGGACCGAAACCATATGCCTCCCCAGTCTGGAAGAACTACTGAGAATAGAACGAAGAATCCTAAGAAGAATCTACGCCCACAAAAAAACACAAGAAGGATACAGGCTAAGATCCAACAAAGAAATCTACAAAGACACAAAGGACCAAGACAGGGATAAGGATTGGTAGACTGAAATTCCACGGACATGTGTTAAAAAAGCCCAGGAAAGACTAACCAAGAAAATATTCCAAAAAATCCGAGGATACAAAAGCTGAGGAGGATACATCAGGCAGATAAGGAAGAAACGGAAAGACTAGGAATAACGGACCAGGACTGTCTGGATGGAGAAGGATATTGGAAAAGATTGAAGGAGATCAAGGTTCTGTGGGAAAGAGAAATTCGGAAAAGGGGGTCGCTGGGACAGCAGAAAGTGAACAAAGGCACGCAGAGATAATCAGGGAACAATGGAAGGAAATATAAAACTAAAACAAAGAGAAGTAATGATATTCGCGCGGTCTCTAAGGCCGTTTCATGAAAAAAATTATAATAATAATTAGAATTTACAGCCACTTTTTATGTCAATCCTAGTAGGGAAATTTTTATTTTGTTAACAGGAGCTCATATCGGACGGATAATGCCGGGTTTGCTAAACTAATGTAAGCTCCTATTCTCCAATTACAATATAAAAATTTTCCTAGTAGAATTGACTGGTGCTGTCCTCTCCCCACCAATTCAGTTTAATCTCCGTCACAAAATCAATTTACTCCCATACGTTTTTTTTTTTCTTGAATTGTTCGTCGAACAATGGTGGAAATTGTGAAAAAAACTCCAAAATGAAATGTGTCCTATTATGCTGATGAATGTGGATTCTTACACTCAAATAGCTATAAACGAATTCAGCTTAATTGGTTTTCCCATCAAATAATATTTGAGAGCTCTAGACCTAATCATACAGACGTTATTTTGGCATTGGAAAAAAAGAGAATTTTTTAATTTGGTGTTGTTTTTTTAAACCAATACCAATGAAAGTTCGTGTACACATTGTAGTTTTTCAAAAGTAGGTTTGTTTCTTGAAATATTTTTTATGAATTTTTAGGGCCACTGCTTTTGCACATTTTTGATAGACCAGAAAAAATGAGCTTTATTGACCTCTTTGATGAGACTATTTTCCCATAAAATTGCACGTATTGGAGCAACTGTTGAGTAAGTTTCACTGGCTTATGAAGTCAGGGGCTTGGTCGGAAGGTCTAACCAAAATAAGGTGAGAACAATAATCAAATTGACCACTATGATTCAGAATAACATTTCATTTATAACAAAAATGATTTTAATGATGGAAAAAATAAGATTTGTATTTTTACACCTTAAAATAAAAAAATAAAAAATATATAGAATAAATAAAACAGTCCATTTAATTCAGCACCCTGAATAAGATAAAAATTCATGAGAACACAGAAGATTTAAACAATTTAAGGTTTTTGCACAAAAATGCCAGTTTACCACCTCTGTGCGTTGGTAAAGAAGTTGCACTTAATGATCTAGAACAATATTTCACTAAATGGATGATTAATTTGAACATTGAAAAATGTAATTCACTAAAAGTTTTAACTCTTCGATGCCCACCAGCTAATCCTCAAAGGTAAACATGTGAAATGGAATCCTGCCAGTGAAACAGGAAGATACCTGGGAATTCACCGCCTTAACTGGAATCACCATATCAACATCAAACTAACTCAAACCTACGCAAGGTTAGCAATGCTATATCCTATCTTAAACAGAAATCCCAAATGAAAACCAGAAATAGCAGTTCTTATATTTAAAACAATTATCAGGCCACTGCTGATGTACGGCTGTGAAGTCTAAGGAGCGGCATCCTTCACGAAAAGGAATAAACTACAATATTTTCAAAATCAAAGTCCTAAGAATCGCAGTAAATGCTCCTTGGTTCATACGAAATAGCCAATTGCATCGGGAATTACAAATGGAGTAAATAGAGGATTACATAAAAAAAACGGTTCATGAAATTCCACTCCCAGTTACCGACAGTTAAAAGAGCAGTGACTGAAGCCCAAGCTGCAGGACATTCTGTTTGAGAGGCCTCTGGTTCGGAGCCCGTGGAACGATTCCCAGCACAACTAGGAGCTTCATGAAGGAGCTCGGGGTCGATGTCCAGAACGTGGCTAGGTTGACAGAGACTATAATACTTCACTCCCTGGGGATCATACACCACCACATGCATGGAAATTAATGAGTATGGGAGTTTATCCAGAAGTGCGATGGCATATAGGCATCGCATATCTTATTTGTTGTTTTAGTAATTACTTTATTATTTTAAATATTTTAATATTTGTTATATAGGCGAATTTGTTGATCAGATGAAATAGGGGTTGTGAAATAGTAGGGAAAGAAAAAAAATAAGGAATAAATCGAAAAACTAGTAGTTAGTTTGTAGACTGGTATTAATTGTAAAAGAAAACTGTGGAAGAAAAAAAAATGTTATCTATCTATTATATTATATTCATTAATTCATTATTTACACTATCTCTATTTTACTTATTATTATTATTTTTATTTTTTTTTCTCTCGTCTTTTTTTTTAAAATTAACTTGTTTCTTTTTACCATTAGAGAGCAATTGTTTGTCTTGTTAAGTCTACAAATATCGCTATTTTTTAAATTTTACTTTTTTCATTTATTAAGAAGTATTATTCTTATCTATTTATTTTATCTTTTTTCCTTTAAATTGTAACATTGTATATAGTTAGAAGTGTCTTCTGTACGAGACTATAACATATTTGAAAAATACTGTCAATCATTTATATATTTTTAATTAGTTGAATGGTTTCTTTACATTAAGGAGATTCATAAACAATGAGAAAATATTATTTAATTTATTTTGATGGCCTGGTTCGGAAAAAACTGATTACATTTACAAATTGCTCATTGCTGATACGCCTGAATATATAGATGAGTGACCATGTGCCACAAGATAAAATAATCACGCATACGGAATTTGTCTAGCCACTTGCAAAGGCGTACCTGGATTTATTTTTGGTGTCCGGGAAGGATTTAACTTTCAGGCCCCCTGCTACTCCAAAATAAAATAAATTATAAATAAATAAAGCAATTTTTTCCTAATAAACAATAAAGTTCTCGTCTAATTAAAAAATGCTTGCATGAAGAAGATGGTCAAGGATAGGATCAAGAAGAAAAAAAAATAGTTTTCAACTATTTATTAAACTTTGACAATAAATAAATACAGTGGCCTCTCGTTAATCAGAATTAAATAAAACAAGGGGGATTCAGATTAGCGAAAAATTCTGATTAGCTAAAAAAAAAAAAAAAGATCACATCATAAATAACAAATCAATTTAAAAACAAAAATCATAAATATGAAGTAAATGGTCGGGAGATGCTGTAAAAAAAAAAAAAAGGAGCAACAAATATCTAGTTGCCGACGTTTCGCCTCTGTATGTAGAGCTTCATCACGGCTAAAATGATACATAACAACATAAATATTTTGACAATGTAGAAACAGTTGTACTGCCATCTCCCCTCCACCTACATACGTCACACCACATGTGCTTTCCCTTCTGTGCGTCTAAAAAGGCTTCAATGAGCAAACTTTTATTTAGTGCATCAAGTCTTTACAATAAGTAATGTCAACTACTTATAGCTCGAAATCATAATATATTATTATTCATTTATTAGAATAAATAAAGAAGAATAGCCAACGTGACTGAGAAGTGAATAGTGATGGTTAAAAAACAAAATAATTTAAAGAGTTGATCGTAGGCAGGGCACGTAGCTTTTAAATATGATATTGATAATAATTAAATTTTGAAATATATAATTATTAAAGATTAATGAAACATATATTTATTCGTATGTGCCTTGTAATTTCTGTAATCGGAACTAATTTGGAAATTTGACAGTTCGATGTTTTGGAAAATTAAAAACAAAAAAATGTTTTCTTTTAAATTCTCATTAATGCTAAGCGATTATTTAATTTGTTAAAACTGTAAGATTTCTCATTTATAATAAGAAAAAAAATATATAAAATACTCTTTGCATGGATTTATTTAAAATGTGATACAAAAAAATGAGTTCCCAAAAAATGTGTATTATGCATATTTCTGTAATAATTTAAATTAATTTTACAGAAACAAATGATTTATACAATATATATTATGTATTTCTGATTCCAACAAAATTTATTATGAACGCTTCCATAGGAATTAGATTATCCGATATCAAAACTATAAATTTCCGGGTTAGATTTTCACGGTAATTAAAATAACTTGCCTATAGATCGGGAATTTAAAAATGTCCTTAACACATGTACACTTTTATTTGAAAATAAAAATGTTATTGCATGTTGAATCTTCTCTAAAAAACAAAAGTAACTTTTTTTTTTTTTACACAGGTTCGGATTACCAAGATTTCACTGTACTTATTTATAAGTATACATAGTAACTTTATAATTAAAAATAAAACTTACCTCCAAGTCCTCCTCATCGCTGCCGGCAGTTGACGATGTTGATTTAGGAGGCAGGTCCACATCTTCTAAAAAACGCAAAAGATCGAACGCAAACCATTTCCCTTTTTTGCCGGAAGATAGCAGCTTATACCGCTCACGATGAAACGCTGAACGCAAATTCTTTATTTTCTTTTTAATCCTGGATACCGTACAATTATATTTACTAGCTAACAGTCTTAACCTATCATTTCTGATTCTACTGTCTTTATATTCGTTGAGTTTGTTGTTCCATAATTCTGGTAAATTACGATAATCTTCAATAAACGATTTGGTGGTATCTCTATCCCAATCCATGCCGCACGAAACGAACTGCTACAACGTCTGTTGGAAAACGACTGGATTGTTCGACACGTTGAATCATGTCGAGAGGTGACGCATGCGCCTGGCAACAACAATGTGCAGCATGCGGCAAGGGGAGGGATGCTATGTAATGGTAAATCTACCGAAATAGGTCAAACCGTTCCAGCTTCAAATACCTCCGAGTTTCACTCCAACTGATTTATAACTTTTATATCCTTTCTATATTTAAATAGAAATAGTTATTCAATTTCATTAACTTCTTGTATTGATATTTAAAAATAATAACACAAGATTCGTTATAATTTTTAAAAAAACTTTTTTAAAACTCAATACCTGTTACTACCTCGATCTATTCTTATAGTACAAGAGCCCAAGAGGAGGAAAAAGTCAGTTGTGTCAATGTATGAATCTACCAAGTATAGTTAGGGGGAATAAAAAATGACGGCTGTTTCAAAACCTTAAACACATTAATTTTTCATTCAGAGCTTAAAAACTACCAACAACAATAGAAAATCTAAGAGAACATCATTTAAAGTAGAGTAAATTTGCTAAACTGTAAGCCCTAATAGAGCTATTTACGTTCAATAGTTCTCGAGATATAGCTTTTTAAAAAGCAATATTTCATAAAAATGTATAGAACTTACTGAAAGATCAGTAGTTAGTTAATTTATTTTGAAAAATCTTGAGATATCGAAACCATTTGACGTACAGATGTCTGTTAGCACTCAAATTAAAGCTACTGTAATGGGTTTGAAGTAGTTTGATACGTTTATCGTCGTAGGAGTAGTAGTTTTCATGATATTTACTAAAAATAAATTGATTTATAGTTGTTCGGACAAATTTTCATTTGCAAAATTTGTATTCATATGTGAATATCATAAAAACTACTATCCCTACGAGGATAAGTGTCATAAACTACTTTATAATAAGTTAAATTTCCTTGATTTTGAGTGCTGGAAGACATATGTGCGTCTTATGGATCTAGAGATATATTTTTTTAACAGTTTGTGAGTTTATTTTGTCAAATATCATAAAAAATGCTACTACAAACATAAACGTAATAAACTATTTTATAGTAAATTTAACTATCTTTAATATCAGTGCTGGCAAACATCTGTACGTCCTATAGTTTTCCAAAACTCAAATTTATTGTCCAAAGAACTATAAATCAATTTATTTTAGAAAATATCTTGAAAACTACTATTCCTACGAAGGTACAGATCATAAACTACTGTATAGAACGTTAAACTAGCTTTGATTTGAGCTCTAATAAACATCTGTAGTTCTAATGGTTTTTGAGATATTGATTTCTCAAACTAAATTCAATAACTACTGATTTTTTAGTGCATTTCTTCCTCGGTTCTTCTATCCACGGTTCAGTACTCTGGTGTTCAGTCAGAGGAGATTGACAATTATTTCCCGTATTCAGAATAGTGTCAAAACGTTTCTTAAACGTATCCAGTATATCTACCGGATTAGTAAGGCTATAATTATTTTTCTCTGTTATTTTTGTTGGTACAAAGTCCCGAAATTTAAGCGATCGGTAAATCGGTAAAATACCTTTGTACATGTTTCTCTTACGTTATTTTCTATTTCTATTATTCTCCTTTAAAATATTCTTTGTTTTTATTTACGATGAATTTAGGCGTCTCATTCTTTGAGGCCCGGACGTAACATTGTTTTCGCAACGACTGTTGAGAGTTTGAAACTTTTCTTTGTTCATACATTTTAAGACACTCTTTATCGAACCATGGTTTGAACCCATACACAAACCATCGACCTCTTCAATATTATCTCCAATTCCTACCCATAATCTCTCGATATCTTTACGATCCTCATCAAAATTAACATCTCTAGATTTTACGCCCTAAAGCCCCAACGAACTACAACAATGTCATAAAGCTTTAAATTTATCTTTGATTTCGATCGCGCATGGATTTCTAATTTAAGGGATTTTTAATTTCTCCAGATTAAAATTTTCGGAACAGATACCGTTTTCATTTCTCTTCTCTGTATTATGTTTTTGTCGAATTTTCGCAATTACTAGTTCATGATCTTCCCCGCAATAAGATCTCACGTTATTTGTAATGTTTTGTCATCTATATTGTACCAAGACATGATCGAGTTGGATGAGAATGGTTGTGAAATATATACTATGTTTATACACGGTGTTTCATTATAAGATGCATTCCAGTGAGGTATGGGTAGGTAAGAAAAATATATGTTAAAAACAATTTTTTATTTTCTAAATCCCTTGTTGCGGCCAACATATGATCGGTAATCGACTACGTGACATATGATATAAAAAACAAAACAAATCCGCTCTCTGTT
>NW_027108984.1:310193-323718 GCF_000696795.3 Halyomorpha halys
AGTTACCCTCTTCTTTGGGGTCTCCTAGCAGTCCTCATGGTCCTACTGGCCTCCAAGAGCCTGATTCACTGAGGTCAGATCGTTCCGCTACATCTGATCTTAATAAATCTAACGACATTTCGTTAGAAAATATTTTCGTCCAAGACGAAACTCCAGAATCAGAACACCCAGCTGCGTCAGATTCTAGTTACGCTAGCGACATTTCGCTAGTAAATAATCTTCCTACATTTCACTCACAATTGCGGTGCACCTCCAAGAGGTCCCCAATTGGCGGTCAACCTGAACCTACCTACCTGCCTCAGCCTGAAATCCTAAAATATAATCAGACTACTCCGTTAGACGCTAATAAAACCAATGACATTTCGTTGGATGTTATCTTTATACAGAACCACTCACAGCCCTTACCCTCTTCTGTGAGGTTTCCAGGAAGTTCTCTTGGTCCCACCGAGCTCCATGAGCTTGATCCCTTGAGATCAGATCGTCCAGCTTCATCTGATCTTAATAAATGTAACGACATTTCGTTAGAAGTTACATTTCTCCGAAAGGGTTCATTACGTCTCAACCCCAAGAGGTCCCTACTCAGTGATCAAAAACTTCTCCTCATTAGTGTTTCTGAATTCAAAACTCATAGACCTAGACGCCTAGCTGCATCAGATCCTCACCATACAAACGAAATTGCGTTAGGACTTCATCGTCCACGAGATGATGCACTGCCGCTCCTAACCTCCAAGAGGTACTCAATCAATTACCGCCTTCCTCCTGTTCGCTACGTAACTCTTGAAGAGGCCTTGCAGCTAAAAAGGAAAATCATATATTTCCTTCGGTTAAGTGGTGAACACAATGCTTATCAGCCATTGCAACCGCCCAACTCGGTCATCATAACCAGGGGAACATAGGAAGCCGATAATTTTCCTAAGTGGTTATGCGAAGGTTGCAATGTTCATCGAAATAAAGTTCCCCATAATATTCTTGTGTATCACTTTAAAAAGTCTATTTATTTTCTTTCATCTTATTTTTGTCTCAGATGCCCCACAACAAGATTACTTTGCATAAATGAGTACATCTCATAAAATTAATCTGTCTTCTGTTCTTTACTGTCGTCATTCCAACTACTTGAGTCACGCTTCTGTTGTTCACATAACCGCTTCATACCTTTTATTACCCTCCACGCTTTTCTCTGGGCATCATTCTCTGTAGTATCAAATACCTAATTTCTCTAATACTATATAAAGTTAAAATTTTAAGCGGGCGGAATGGTGTGCTCTTTTTCTATGCAGCTCATTGAAATTCTGCCACAAAGTCAAAACCCGGCTAGAACTGAGAGAAACTCATTTTTCTTTAAAGATTTGACTGTAGTACTGCGATGGCTGAGGAAACCTACTGAGCGTATGAACGCTTACCGCATCATCCAAATTTTGGAAATTACAACCCGCTCTTACTGGATTTACACATAAAATCAGAAGATAATTCTTCAGACTGCAGCTCTAGAGAACTTTAAGCGTCGGAAGAATCATCGCCACGCATTCTGGGCAAGATGGGATCGTGAGAGTACCAAATCTAAAAACCAAAAACTGGAGAATGTCAGCACCGAATTATCAAACTAGCTCTCCTTAACCCCGTAGGTGTCAATTTAAAATTTTTAACAAATTTTAGGCGGGCGGTATGTTGCGGCCAACATATGATCGGTAATCGACTACGTGACATATGATATAAAAAACAAAACAAATCCGCTCTCTGTTCTTTTTTATACTAAAAACACACAGACTACTTCTTAACGTCTCACCGCACACACGTATCGTCTCTTTCATCTTCGACAGCTGAATCATCTTAGCCACGGCGGGCGGACTGCTTCAACTCATCCTACAAGAGGACAAGGCGGGCGGACGTACGTCCCTTACGTCCCTACTTCCACGAGAACATCCTCTCAAAACAACCACAACCGGGGCCCCACCAATCACCGGTGAAATAAGACTTTTTTTTCTCTCTTTTTGTCAAATTAATTTAATTTTGCAATAGTTCTAAGATTTATTTTTTTTCTAGTTTGTATATTTTTTTTGTGTTCGATTAATTTCATTTTGTAATATTATTAAGCTTTCTTTTTTTTTCTTCTAGTTTATATATTTTTTGGTTTCTTTAATTATGTTTACTTGTTTGAAAATAAAAAATAACAAAATTCGACCACTTCTTTCCTTTTCACGGTTGGGCTAGTAAAGGTTCCTTTCGAACCCCTACCCGCCGTAACATCCCTTATTAAATTTTCGATATATAGGCTCATGAAGTAAATAAATTTCCAGACCCAACTTTTAGCAGTATTCCGTACAAACGGTACCTAAAAAAATCGATTTTCCGACACATGTTTGGGATAGATTTTTACTTAATTAAAATGCAATTTAATTTTTTTATCAACTTCAATATATAAGTTTTTGTACTATTTGTTCGTAAATATGTAAAAGATGTTATAAAAATGCACAGTATGGCTGATAATTTTAATAGTCGATCCGTGCATATGGTATGCTGGTCCATCTCCAATTGGTAATATAATGCGGAACAAAAACATACTCATCTACTTAGGTAGAAGTGTTAAAGTGAGATGAGCAAAAGTATGAAATGACGTTGTGAAGTCTAGGCGAAATCAGGCAGTTGTAGTTTGTTGTATTTAACCTGGGATGAGGGGGAGAGGAACATAACCCTCATCTCCTTCTAAGCAAAAATGAAATGTTCATCAATTGGAAAATGTGGAGAAGGTAGGAGGAGTAGAAATTGTTATTTTCAATAATTTGGTATATCTATAACGAAAATCCATTCGGCCAATCTCGAGAAATTCGTGCTTCTTTCTCTGTTCTGTTTAGACTCATTTCAACGTGAATATTATTGATCCCAAAACATACTTACTGTTCTAAAAAGTAAGAAGAGAATATAAAATTGAATTCACTTGGTCAATTTTTCAACTAATGTTTTCTAGGAACAATTCTTTTAAGGAAAACATTACAATATAAAGTTAGATATAAATAAATTATTGTTTCTAGAGTAATGGAGAAAGTTGTTTATTAAAAAAAAAAAAAATAGAAAACACTTCACTTTTACTTTAAACTTTAGAAAAATACCAAACAGTTTACGTAAAAAAAAAAAAGACAGAATTATTAGTAATTAAAAAAATTAAACCAACAACAAAATTTTAGCGCGCTTTGAGTAACTCTCAACTTATCTATTCATTTTGATTAACCCCTCCCCGCCATTTCTGGCATATGGGTTGTGGCAACAACTCTCAACTGTAGCGTACCCAGTACCACGCCCATGAAAGGAATAGACCACGCCTTCTAGCGTCACTCGCATTAGAAACGGACCCTCACCATTATACGCCTTTCTCCAAGCATTTAACCATCAGTTTTTATAATTCAATCACCAAGTTGAACTGTAGTCGATGTTACATTTACTGTCACCGAGGAGACAAGCACTATCATACTGTTTCACTGTTGAAATAGTACTACTGAGACAGGTTAGGGGCGTTTCGATACTTCCCTTACTTTGTGGTTATGATCCAGTCTGCCAGATGCATGTAGTACAAGCATCGAAAGTTGCAGGTATAGATGCTTCAGTTAATGTATCGTATTGGAAGGAGTATCGACACTTCGATGGTATCGCAAAATCGACAGAATAAAAATAAGCATTTGCTTTTACTTAGTGTTTTATAAGTGTTAATTTACAACCACTAGAATAAAATATCACTCTTTACTGAAGTTGAAGTGTTTACTTAATTCATTAAGTAAACCCTCAATTGGCCAATAACTACTTCATTCGCAAGTATTTACTTATAGTTTTCCCAGTGAATTCTTATTTGCAAACTAATAAAGATAAGTAATAATGTTGTGATAAAAGAACTTACATGTATTTTTTAAGGTCACTATTATGCAGCATTTATGTTTTTAATTACAATTTCTGGTTTCAAATCTATCTATGGCCGACTTTAAGTCTTTCTAGATTAAGTTTCTCTAGTAAAACAAGCCTCTGAAGTTGATAAAACTTCAGTCTCTTCGAGCCTATTTTTTTTCTTTTTCTGAATTATTTTAACGTGCCTGACATAATTGTCATTTGAAGCAGACTCCTCTTGATGTACGGTATTTAGCATATAGTCATTTTGTGGCACAATTCCAATAGCTTGGATTCCAAGATTTTTTAAAAAAATGGAATCCAAAAATTTTAAGTATTCTTTCTTCCAGCCCTTTAGCTTGATTTTCTTGTTCGCAGTTATATTTTGGTCAATATTTTTTATACCTGTCTTCATATTATTTAGTGTTATTTTAAGCTAATCTACCGTCATTGAAGATATTCTCATATTTTTCACGGATTCTTCTTTAATACCCTTCCAGGCTTATCATTTTTCTGTATGATTCCTGGCATCATTGACTTATTCAGCATCACTGCACGGTCTTCAGATAATGATAATAATTTTACAAGAAGAATTCTTTGGTTCCAACACTAAGCCTCCACATTTCCTTCACTAGATGACATAATTATATTATAATTACACTCACACGAAAGGAAAGACTAAAATATAAGTTTATTTTGAGACAAATGAAGAGGACTGGGGGTTACAGAGCAGCCAGGCTGGAACATGTCATCTAGGATGATGACAAATTCAGTGTTTACTTAAAGTATAAGAAAATACTTATTTCGTTTAAGGTTTTTCCAGTACTTTTACTTTTAAATAAAAGGTGTCTCTTAAATAAGTAATCGCTTATACTTAAAAGTTAATATTTTAATAAAAGTAAACGCTTACAAGTATTTGCTTTTTCTTTATTCATTAGAGACAGTGTTGAGTGAAAAGATTACACTTTTTCCGGGTTAAATTATTTAGATCTTTGTCTAATATTCACAACTTAAATAAAATAAAAACTAGATAAGATGTTCATGTTATGAATGAATAAAAAAATGAAATGTTTAATTATTTGAAATAAAATATAAGTAACTCAACTAACCGTGATATTTTAATAATCATATATGAATAAAATATACATGATAGATTTTCATATATGTAAATAGTTGACTGTATAATTTAAAATATGAAGAAGATGGTCAGTCAGGGTTGCGGTCGAAAAGAACAAAATAGTTTTCAACCATTTACTATCTGACGTTTCGCTCCACTTTGTAGGGCTTCATCAGGGCTATGATGATGATAGCTAAACAGACAGAAAAAATCTGCTCAGCTATCATCATCATAGCCCTGATGAAGCCCAACAAGTGGGGCGAAACGTCGGATAATAAATGATTGAAAAATATTTTATTCTTTTTGAACGCAATCCTGACTATCTTCGTCATATATAATAGATTTTCGTAATTTTTTTATTTTCACTTCATTTCAATCAATGAATTAAGTTTATGAAATAAATAACTTATTTTAAATATATAAATATAATTTTATCAAATAACAAAAAATAACTTACGGGATCATTTTCTCCAGCTGCCGGGTTTTCTCCAATTTCTCCATTTTGATTTGAGGTGGCAATGTCGGCAAGAAACAAAAGTGCTTTGTACGCAAACCATGGTGACATATAGACGTAACTCCTAGCTGAACCCGTTTTATTTTTTTTCACTTTTGCATGCTCTTTGGCAAAATATGACCTCAAGCTTTTTATTTTGGCTTTAATCTTACCAATGCTCAACTGGTACTTGACGGCTAATACCTTGAGGTTATCGCACCTAATAATTTTATTTGTGTAAGCGTAGTGTTTGGGGTCCCACAGCGCCGGTAAACTTTTATAATCTTCGATAAAATTTAAAATTTTGTCGCAAGACTGCGACATTACTACTGGTAACAAATAAAATATGCACGGAAGAATGAGGCAAGCTACAATACCGAACAGCTTGCAATAAGGCATGCACTATTGAACTTTCACAAGAAAAAAGGCATGCCTCTACGCATGCGTGACATTCCCTTCTCCGTGCGTCATGTGGTAAGATGGAAGCAAGGTTGTAAATACCGAACCAAAAAATCCATGTATACATGAGGCATTCGGTCGTAAAAGGGAGTAACTGAAAAAATGAACATTTTCATTATGTTGAAATGTTATTTAATTAAAACGAGTAACCTTAAAACAAGTAGTTACACACAATGATTTAGTACTAACACTTTACCTTAAAAAAACTACGAATGCAGTTCTAAAAAGTCTGGTAGAGTAAAACTTCAATTTATAACAAATATCAGTCACCATGTTTTACGAAAGACTGCCTCATGTATCGAAATACTAGTTAGACATATCGATATATCAGGTCTTGATTTTTGTTTGATTTAAACTATGAAAGAGGGTAATATAGTATGAGGTGATATAAATTATATAGGATTAGATTTGTAATAGCGAGAATTAAATATTTATATATTTCTTAACATCGATTTGTTAACATTTGAGGAGTTTTATATCAAGTCAATTTGTCAATTTTTGATAAATCGATGAAGGCACGTCTCATGCAAATAGGTAAATTTTTTATTGAAAATTAGGGGGCCTCCTTTCTAACTAATGACAGACCATTCGTAAATATTATAATTATACAACTTCATTTAATTATACTACTTGTAGCTCAAATTGTATAGCTGTAATTTACATATATTCTGTAATTCAGATTCTATTATTTTTTTCAATGCAGTGGAAAGAGGGAAAAAACCTGGACTTTTGAGAGGTGGGTCTATTAATATTAATTAGATAATTTCAAGGAGAAAATAGAAAAGTCAACCTTACTATATGTAAGATATATTAAATTTAAGATGATAACGTTATCAGAATTAAACATTAGAGAAATTGATATTGCATAAAAGAAACCTGGAAAAGATTCCCTCCTATTCAGGTTAGCTAGTCAAACTGTCACACATCCAGCAATAATAAAGTGGGTACCCTTAATTGGGGGTAGAACCTGGCAGTTGAGCGTGATCTTTAACAAATCATCTCCTTGCACAACCACTGTTCAAGAAACGGTATTTTCTTACTAAGTAGTTAACCTCCGATCCTTGCCCCTTCATGGGTTGAAGTGGTCTAGGTTCAATTTTAACCTACGACCTCTTGGAATAAGTGCACATTGTTTTCTTATGAGAGAGCAAAGTGAGTTTAAGTTCATAATCATTACCAATAATGTTCTTATTGGTTTTTAAAAAATTACCAAAATAAATTCAATATAAAAAGGAACACCTTGATGTATCTTACTGGTATTGGCCTGGTCAAGTTTTATTTTATCTTATTTGACAATTTTATTACCTTTCAAACAAGGGTATAGAAAGTTCTGGGAGATACAGAAATTTTGAATTATTAAAAATTAATAAATCGAAAATTAACAAGTTTCTTCGAAAACTGAACAAAAAAAAAATACATGTAAACCTGGGTTACAAACTTCAAAACACATCTTTGCTAACACTGGTCCGAACTGAACTTTTTTTTTATACCAAATTTAATTGCTTACCAAATGCCTATTTAAAACTACAATGTTTTGGACACAAGGGTATTTATTTATTAATATTTTTTAAATAAAGAAATGTGCAAGAACATTTTTGATAAAATTAAATTTTGATCACCTCACCACCTAGGTAATAAGGATATATTAAATTTTTAATGGATAGTTTTCGACAGATCTATCCATTTTAGAACCCTTTGAAACCAAAAAATAGCATTTTTAACTAGGCATTTGGAAGGTAATTCAATTCTGTATATTGACAAAATATAAATCGGACCAGTAATAGCAAAGATTTGGTGTATTGAAGTTTGTAACCAGTTTTAAGAAGTATTTTTTGGTGTTTCCGAACAAACTTAAATAAAATCTTTGTCAGATAAAGCTATGTTACTTTTTACATTGTATTTATTTCAATGAACAATCTAGTAATAAACTGTCTAAAATCTTGGTTGTTAAGTTTTAATAAATTTAATTGTATAATTACATAAATTTTAATGTTGGTACATCAAAAATTTGAATTAGTCCTCTTAAAAGAGTAAAATATTTTCTTAGTACTTGAATAAATTGTATTTTTTTTTTTTATAAAACGTACATAATTTAATAAATTATGGCTAGTTCTTTTTAAATGTTTAATAAAGTGTTTTGTAAAAATGTCTTAATTTCAACCTTCCTCCATCATTATAAAAAATAATTATTACATAATAACATAACAGAAAATAATTAATAAAAAATAAACTGCCGAATAAGATACTAGAGGCCATTAGACTCTGTCCACTATTTTACTAACAAGGGTCAACCAACAACAGGTTATGTAAAGATTAATTATTGATGTTCATAAAAAGAAACTGGTATTAATTGATAAATATATTTGTTTTAAAGATAAGTGACTTGGACAATTTAGCCTGCAGTAGCAAGAACAAATTTTAATATAATGGACAAATAATTTTTAGGGATGTTAATAGAAATATAGTACTATGAGTTGAGTGAATTATAAGTAAATAATATGATTTTAGTGTCTCCTTGATAATAGCTAGAGGGTCGAAATGTCGCAGAAAAATAAACAAAGTTGAGATAAGGATCAAAAGAATGTGTTTCAATTGATGAATAATTATTTGATAATACATTAAAAATGTTTACAAGATGTTAAATTTCTTGTTTAGTCGCTATATTCACAATGAATATAGCGACTAAACAAGAAATTTAACATCTTGTATATTGTTTACAATATACAAGATGTTAAATTTCTTTATAATAAATATATATTCCAAAGTCAATAAGATCTTGGCTACTGAATTCCATAAATAATTGCTCTGTAATTTGAAAAATAGATAATAATATTAAACTTGATGACTCATTTTGAGGTCAGAATGAAATAATTAAAACAAAATTGCCAAATGCTATAGTACCATCATTCTTGTTAAATTTTAAGTACTGCTAAAAAAATTGGGAAAACATAGCAATAATAAAGATTAATAAAAGAAAAATATTGTTTATAAATTAATTTCTATTTTAAAACAAACATGTTTATATTTCTAATTAATTATCACTTACTACATAAGCATATGATGCAAACCTCTGCATCATAGTGAGCTATGTATACAGCCTTTATTGATTACTATTATAAATTATAATTTAACCTATGGTTTTTATGTTATTTTAACATGTCCACTGAAACTTTTTAATGTCTGCCAGACAATTAACCTTAATTTGTGAACAATGTATTTATTCTTAGGCTCAGGCTGGCATAGTTTTTGGGACTACTGGCATAATGAGTAGGACCAACCACAGAGGAGCTAAAGTTCCAAATTTGATATAAATAGCTGTCAGAAGTAACCAAAGGAATGAATGAGGAAAAAAAATTAACTAATTTTATTATTTCATTTATTTAATTAATTTTTAAACTAATAATCTAGTGGTGGGATAAGGCTAAAAGAAATATACATAATTTATTAAAAACTGGATTTAAAAATATATTTACAAGTCAAATTACTACATTTTCAGGCAATTATTTAAAAATATATAAAATTTATTTGTGCATCTAGTTATACTACAAATGGATAAAAGTTTTGTTCTGGCTGCAATAAATGTTTAATCTTTGATACATCAACAACAAATAAATTATTACAAAACACTTAACAACGTTAACGTAAATCTAAAGGCAACAGATTTCTCTGAATCACAGTGTTCTTCCTGCAAGGAAGGAAGAAAGGAAACGGTTGCAATTGTGTATCCCGTTCTTTTCGCTCTTAGAGATAGGTCGATGACTTTAAATATTAATCAATCTCTTCAAAAAAATAATATTTATACAAAACATAAATCACTTTTACAAGTTTATACACAAATTGTCTTTTTATTAACACTGATCACTCGATTCGTTTTAATCATTTTTTTTTACATAATGAAGGCACATTTATTTTTGGTTGAATTCATGTAAACCGCTAGCGATGCCCTGAAAAAATAAATGTTTATAATAATTACATTTTATTAAAAAACAAAAAAACAAACACAAATGCAATTAGAACTGAAATTAAAAAGCATAACATTGAAATATCTGTCAACTCGGGTTGATTAAAAATACTTACTTCAAAAATGAATAAATTAGACAGATTTTATACTTCAGTCAAAATTTACATATAGGAAAAACGTTTTCAAGAAAAATAAGTTATTGAAAATAATTTTTTTTCAAAACTCTGAGTTCGTAATGAACTAAATGACTGTTTCAAGAAAAAGATGAGATAAAAAGAAGGCTCCCACAAGACATATAAGATCAAAGATTTTATATGTTATATCTATATTCTCAAAGATTTATGATATAGAAATCAATTCTGACAAGTAACAAGTAACTTGCCTGGTCATTTGTGAAATACTATCAGAAAAAAAAAAATTAAACTCAGCAAAATATAATCAAGTCACAGAATTCTACTATATCATCCACAAGTTTTATTACCAAATGTTACAATAAAATGTAAAATATGACTCAAATGTAATTAATGAAAATGAAATAAACTCACCATAAATTATTTTACATATGTATTGTGGCAGCTGTGTACCTCGCTTCTCCTCTTCTCAAGCTCCACTGACTTGGTCGGTACTGTAAAACATTCATTGAGTTAATAAATTTTGAAAGGCATTTTCAAGGTTCTGATGAAAAATTAATGTTTGTACTCAATGTCCTGAGGGTGAGTATTTCTAAAATAATCATACCTCCTAAAGTTCTTTAAGTAAGTCAACCAGGGATGCTTGCTTCAGAGGAAGCATAAAAAGTGATTCAAAGTTTTTCAAAACAAACTATCATAGAGTTGGATGTTTGGTGATTCCAAAATTTTAAGGTGGGCAGTATTTCATATTTTGCCTGCACCATATTATACGGTGAAAATTCATCATTTTCCTCCAAAATCCTTGGAAAGTTTTAATTATTTATTACCTTATCAAGGAGATTGTGTCTGGACTGTGCAATAATCATACAGTGATAGGAGTTAAGCCATGATTGCAAGATGTCAGTAGACAGTCCACCTGGATGGTTCGAATTGGAAGCTAGCTGACTGGGGGCAGTACCTATTTAGACAAGCACGTCATTAAACCCATCCCACGTTGAATCAAATAACATTTTACACAATTTGTGCCATGATTTTGTGCATGAATCTAAAGAACAAACAATAAAAGAGAATAGAAGAGAAAATAGATTATGTGGAGAAGTTTGTTAGAGGCATCATCTCAGCTGTTCAGAATTCAAATTGGAAGATTGGACTGATTAAATAGCTCTTCTCAGAATATTCCGTAACAATTTTGATGAACTTCTGCATCGAGTAGCATCCTTGATAACCAAACAAGACAATGTTTTGATATAAGCACTCTCTCCCAAGGTAAAGCTGCAGGTAACATTGTCATACGAGGGTGGTTTGAAAAGTTCTCGGAATCACACTAGATGTCAGTGCTAGAGCAACGGGGTTCCCACGCAATAATCACACATCCTTTGTGAATGAACACATGGCATGAGTGGTAGTGAGGACTCTTTGTTTTTGTTTTATGCGTAATGATTTATGACAATGGAAAAAACTGAGATTTGAGCAGTGATTAATGTGTGAGATTGCTGATACTGTAGGGGTGTCATCTGAACGGGTATATCACATTTTAACGAAGAATTGGGAATGAAAAAAATATCCGCAAGATGGAAGCCGTGACTCTTAACATTGGACCATAAATGCACCAGATTAGAAATGTCTGAACAAAATCTGGCCCGTTTTCAGCACAACCAACAAGATTTTTTCCACTGATTTGTGACTACAGATGAAACTTAGGTCCACTACTATACTCCAGAGACAAAACAGCAGTCAATGCAGTGGAAACTTGCTGAGTCACCACCACCAAAGAAAGCAAAGGCAGTACGTTCGGCTGGAAAGGTCATGGCCTCAGTTTTCTGGGATGCAAAAGGCATTCTGCTGATAGATCATCATCCTACTGGCCAAAAAATTACAGGGCAATACTACGCAAACCTCCTACATGAAAAAAAAAAAAGGCCTGGTTTGGAATGGAAAAAAGTCATCTTTCATTAGGACAATGTCCACCCGCACACAAGTGCTATTGCCACGGCAAAACCTCATGAACTGAGGTACGAATTGTCGCCACATCCACCTTATTCACCTGATTTGGCACTATCAGACTTTCATCTCTTCCCCAAGCTGAAAATTTTCTTAGGTGGACTGAGATTTCCTACAACGGAAGAACTGACAGCCGAATTGGAGAGGTATTTTGCAGGCCTGAAGGAATCTCATTTTCGAAATGGGATCAAACATTCGAGCATTGGAACATCGCTGGACCAAACGAATTAGTCTACAGGGAGACTATGTTGAAAAAAAAAAGCAGTTCCACCGAGTTGACATTTCTTTCTAGTACATTCCGATAACTTTTCAAACCACCCTCGTATATGGCTATAGTTTTGAGTTTCTACACCAAAATTGTCCAAGTTCATTTCATCTGAAAGTTTCTTGAGCACTGTTTCACAAGCATATTTATTTTTATACAAGGGGTCAAACTGATTCAACAAAAATTATTTTTCCTTGCAGGCTTCAATGAATTTCAAATTCAATTAGTTTCCCAACTTTTCAGTGACATGTGCAGTTTTTCAACTGCAGTCGACTACTATCACACATAGCGGATGGCCAATTGGAATAAGACGTTCCATCATGGCACATCAGATTTTTGGTGGTGGGAGGAACTGGACTGTTCTGAAAGCTACTCCTCAAGGAATGGACTGGCTTTTTCCACTTTATCACTGGACACACTGGTGGTGCTTATATCAAGCCAGTAGCTCACACTAATCAACTGTCTCCAGCTGTCTATAACCTTTTTCTCTTACACAATTTCTTGAAATGTTAGTAAATCTACCTGCTTCACAGACAGATATTCTTTTAAGTTAGAATAATTTGTATTTGTTCTTGCATGTGTATTTTTATTACATCATTTGTAAATAAAAATTGTTATTTGTTTCCATTTTTCAACTGAGTAATTTAATTTAATTTGTTTTATTCTGTATTTTAATTATTTGATTTGTTCCATATTATGTACATTGAGGCAATATTCAATTGTTATGTTCTACATTAAAATTTTTATTACATTTTCTTGATTGTTCTTATATTTTATATGTTCCCATAATTGAAGTGAATATTCTTAAAATATTGTTGTTGTTGTTGTCTGGGGCTTTAGGGCATAAAACCATGAGGTCATCAACGCCCATCTTAAAACATTGTATCTATGTGCATAAATAATCTCCTTCTTTGAAGGTTTCTATTTTTATTGTTATATGTAATAATTTTAATATATCATGCTTACGTAGTGATGTTATAATTAAAAAAAAAATTGTCAATACAATTTTAATTAATACTTTATCATTTTGTGAGATACCTATAAAAATGTTTTGACTCAGAGAATCTTTTTAATATGCCAAAATGATTGTTCAATACGATGAAAATGATGCATTAATTTTTATTTTTTAAATGTTGTAAAGACTTTTTTTTGGAATTACCAGGTGTATATTTATATATTTATTATACAGTGTATAGGTGTATATATATATATTGTAATATGCTCTTTTTTA
>NW_027108984.1:327798-366171 GCF_000696795.3 Halyomorpha halys
TATACTATGTAATAGTAGGTAGTAATTGGTAAATATAATTGTTTTTAAATAAGTGACATGGGCAATTTAGCCTGTAGTAGAAAGAAAATTTTTATGAACATGGAGAAATTAATTGTAAAGTATGTTAGTAGAAGTGTAATGCTATGTGCTGAGTGAATTATAAGTAAATAATATGAATATTTTCGGTGTTACTTTGATAATGGCCTGATGGCCGAAACTTAGGAGAAAAATAAATAAAGTCGGATAAGGATCAAAAGATAATTTTGATTTTATATTAATTATTGTGGTAATTATATTAATTATATCTTTGGAAATATATATTAAATGTAAATTTGTTATTACCATTATTAATAGTAATATTCTTCTTCCATTTTGTACTATGGAACAGATTAGTGGGATAGATATTATATTTAATTCTAGTCCAATAGTTGAATTATATGAGAAATTTCAATCAACTTACTCTTATTAAGAATTGGCCTGATCTTGTATGAGGATTTCTGTACGCATGGTAGACCCACAATCCAAGAGAGGTCACGAGCAATACAACGATAAAAAGGCTTAGCATTCCAAAATGGCCAAGGCGAGCATCTTTAGATTCATCCACTGTAAAAATAAAAAACAAAACAAAAAACAGTGCCATTAATATTACTAAAAAACATTAAACCAGAAATTTAAAATGAAAAAAGTTGATGATAAAATTATACCCTTGGAATGCGCTTCGACAGAAGGTGGTTGGGATACGTTTCTCTCAGATATTGCGGAACACTTGTTGCTTTGTGAGACATAAGAGTTGTGACAGTCGTTGTTGAACCAATCTTGATAATATCGGTCAAAACCTGAGGAGCAACGATTGACCTCTTGGCACCATTTACACTGGAAGATAAGAGAAAATTAGTAATCGAATAATTTAACAATAAGCCTTATTGATTTAAGAATTAAACAAAATAAAGTTGAAAGATACAGGAAACAGATATCAATTTTATGATTTCATTTTACTATATTTTCCCATGTTTATTTAGTAATTACAAAAAGCTTCCAATGATTTGCTTAGTCCCTTTATTGAAAATAAAATTTAGATATATCAGTACCTCAGAACCAGATATACATAAGTCAGAATATTACGATTTTTAGGTTATTACATCATAGAATTTGATTTTACATTAAGCCATAACAATGTAAGACCTAACCTATGATTGAGAAGTTTTTTTCACCTCCTGAAAAGGTGACCTGCATTAATCTCGTTCGAAGGTACAGATATTATTATCTAAAAGTTTTTATTAAATCTATGGAGTAAGTAAAGACATAATAATTAGATAATTTTTAATTTTACTGCAAATTTTATTACATGATTTGAGCATTAATCAAATTTTAGTTCATTAAACATAATAATAATAATATATGATTAATTTTCGATCTTATAAATTTTACTATACCTATATCCTGGTATAGTTCACCTTGAAAAGAATAAATTATATACTGTAGAAGGGAGTAAGTTGTCAGGCCAAGTGAAGTGGGCTTTATTGGGCTCCAAAAGCATGTTAGGGACACCATACTTGCAAATCATAGTTGGACAGTTAATCGAACCTTATGTTTGGCTTGTCAGAAAGGGATCTGAGAATGTTCCCTTTGCACCCAATCGCATAAGCGGTGTTAGTCCCAGTTATGCGAAGAAACATATAAAAGCAGGAGGGCAAGGCTGGGCTACTTTGGAGGTACACCAGGAGGCAAGCGCAGTCAAAAATGTTTCTAAAAGGTTCTGGTATAAAAAGAAGTACTACACTTTTTCATATGGACAAGACTACCTTAAGGTGGGTAAGAGGACACTATCAGCTGAACGAACGTCTCATGTTGGTATAGATGGTAATGAGCAAGGTGACAAGTTGGCTAAGCTCGGTTGTGTAGAGACCCAGCCTGTTCTACCACTTTCCTACAGAACAGTAAAATCACTTATAAGCTCTTATTGTAAGGACAGAACAAATGCTAGACACAAAGTTCAAGCGGAAGGAAAGAAGTGGGAGAGCCTACTGCATAAGGATAAACGAATTCCCGGCAATCTTAACAGAGCTGAGAAAGTGGCTTGTTATCGGCTAGTAACAGGACATGATCTGCTCCAAAAACACCTCCATCAAATTGGCATCGTAGATTCCCCGAAATGTCCTCTAAGCAACATGGGAGACATGGATGGAGACCATCTTTTAACGTCTATTGGTCTAGAAGATGTTGAACAGGATGTGGACCAACTAAGAGGAAGAGTAAAATTGTATTGGACTGCTAGAGGGAAAATAGCGTAAAATGTTAGCCACTTCCTGTGGCGTAGGAAAAAAAAAAAAAAATTTACACCCACATTGCAGGTCTTCATCAGGGCTGTTATGAATGGTGGAAAAGTAGAAAATGGCTTTTAATTAATAGTTAAAACTATTTATTAATTTTTTTTTTAACAACTAATATTTTTGTAAAAACTAAACAAACCTGACTATCTCCTTAGTTCAAATTTATTTGTTTCAAACAAAATAAATTCTCAAATCAGAATGCTGGAATAAATTTTCAATTCATAATTCATGGAAAAATAAAAAATAAAACTATACTTATTATTTTCAAAATAAAAAATAAATTTTTAATTAACCAACTATAGTTCGACTCTTTTGCAATGACTTTAGGTACAGTTCACCATAAAAGCATAAATGTTATAGAATCAGCAGGAGAGCCAGAGAAGACATGCAGCATAAAATAAAAAGGGTAGCGTTAATGGTACATACATACATCGTAAAAGTATTAAGGATAAAAAAAAAGCAATATATTAGCCAATTTTAATGATTTTTTTCATCTAATAATTTTTTTTTATGAAACTTTTAAAGATGAAGTTTTTATAAATAATGCCAAGCTACACAAGCAGAAAATTAGGTGAAGTACTCAATATAATAATAATAAAAATTATTAATATACACAACTAATTACAACAAATAACATTCAATATAATATAATAAAAACAAACATATAAAGTGAACTAAATTGAAAATATTTAAAACTATTGAAGAGATTGAAAAAAGTTATTAGATATCTACATTGTAAGAAGTGTTTGTTCAATATTATAGAGAAGTGTATTTCTACAGAATTAAGTGCATTTGTCATTTTAAGAAAAAATTCAATTTAATAATGAAGAATTCATCCAACATTCAACAAAGATAACAGACTTTTCAAGTTAATTCTATGTTCATGGGGAGCGGATCCTTGTTTTGGGCCGGTAATATTGTTTTCATAGTAATAGGTTAGTGAGAGTTCTTTTGAGATACCTTCACCTCTCATAATTGTTTCAGTCTCAAGTTAAAATATATTTTAATCCTTCCCGAAATTAAGAATTGATGTAATCCATAACCCATACTTCTCTCCCATAGTAGATAGAATTCATTACTTTTAGTAAGTACATAGGTATATTGAGCAGTTATGGTGGCGTAAAATCCAAAGGATAAATGAAAATTGGTGGTTGGCTGTCTCAAATCTATAATTAAAAACCGAGTATCAGAAAAAGATCTAATATTTTGTGCAATTTTTGTTGTAAATAGGCGAATTAAAGAGAAAAAAAAGAAGAAAGATAAGATGAAATACAATGCATAAAATAAATGGAATGGGAAGGTCGGGGTTGCGGTCAGCAAAGATTCACATACAAACAAAACTTTATCTTTACTACCCGTACTCTTAACAGTTGTCTCCTCTACGGTAAACAATTAACACCTCTTTAATAAATTGAATGAATGATGAGTATTTATGGGTTGATAGTTAAAGCACATATCAATGTCTAGTCTATTTTAGTTCATAAAAGATAGAAAGATAAATAATAGAACAGCAAAATAGTTCTGGACCAGTGATATTGTTTTCATGGTAACAGGTTAACGAGAGTTTTATGGCAGCGCAAAGTCCTAAGGTAAATTAAAAATTAGTGAATAGTTTCTAGAATCTATAATTAAAACTGATCTAATATTTTATTAGATAGAAAATATCTAATATTTTATGTGATTTAAATGGGTGAATTAAGGATAAACAAAGAAAAGAAGGTAACAGAAATGAAAAAATGAAATATAATGCATAAATAAATTAATAAATGATTTGAGTGATAATGAGTACTTACAGGAAGAATAATTGCAGTGGATATGAATGTCTAGTCTATTTTGTTTCATAAAAGATGGAAAGAATAGACTAATTGAGACTGATGTATACTATTGTAGAAATCTTGAAGGGTGTGTAAATTCTCTGAGATTAAATTGAATGAAATGATTGACACGGAACTATACGGCAATGAACAGGGGATGATCATAAGAGCAAGTTAACCACTGAAAGGCAAGAGAACTGCGCATGTTGGCCCAGTTGAGAGGAAAAAGCAGCAAAAAAGTGGGCGAAAATCTAGGTGGCTATTTGATGTTTCGTAATTTACAAGTTATCATTAGAACCCAGAATGGTATACTAAAAAAAAAAATCTTCATTCACTATTTATGAATTTTTTACGTAGTTGTTGAAGTAAGTTTCATACACTTCACTAACATATCTCACTTAACATTCATGAGAGACGAATAGCCACAGAATTTTAACCTATTTAACATTCTCTATATAATAAAGTAGGGAAGTAGGGCAGATTTTGACAGCTTAACAAAATCTCACAGTGATAACAAAACATAATTTCTGTCATACACAACAAAAGATAAGTTTATTAAAAGGTAACATAATTCTCTATTCATCTCTAATAATGGTATCTCTTGCTATGCAATTAACTAACTAAACACTTAATGATAATACACAATTAACCTATACTTCCCTTAACTATTCTAAAGATAAATTTAACCAAAGATACTAAATAGTGCATATACTAAACAATTATATGATTAATTTCAAGTAAAAACAATGACAACAGTTTACAGCAAGGCAGAGAGAGAGAGAGAGAGAGAGAGAGAGATCTCAACTTTAGACATTCTTCCATTCCTTTCCTGAAATTAGGTTCGGTAGCACGATGTTCACATCTCATAGAATAACATTAATTGAAATATATGACTTCTCTTACCCTCTCTATCTACCTACTACCAGCTACACATGCTGCCACCAATCTCTTTTACATTGTCTATTACACATGGATTAAGAAACAGTATTTATTATAAACAGATTCGATATTAATACAGTAAACAACCTGATGGATACAGAGAATATAAAATTAAAATAAAACATTCTACAACAGAATCATTTCCTGGAAAACGGTAATATGGTTGGTATGTAGTCTTAAATGTCAGGTTTTTCCTCTTTAGTTCATAGAAGGAAGGTAATCACTTTAATGAAGCTTAGTATGGCCGAAAGAGAGTCTTCCGACACCAGGGTGTAATACATACTCGACAGAACAGAAAATAAATTTAAACTACGCCAGTTGGAAAATTCTTGCGTTCTTTTATTTTATTATTTTGCTCCACTTTGCAGGATTTTAAACTTTATTCGCCTGGATCTATATTATTCCATAAGACATAATATTTTCCTGCTATTACAGTAAAAGTAGCGTTATCTATTCAACTGTAAGTGGCATTATAAATACAGTGAGCACCTGTCAATATACATTCTGGCTGAAGTACGCTCCTACCACACATGTATTCACTACTCCTATTAATACTGCCCTCCCTGTAAATTGCTACATGCCAAGGAAATTCCTATCCAACTGTTTTCCTACCATGTGATATAGCAGTTTTCAAATCATTGAAAGCTTATCTGGTTCCAAAATCATGATCAGCAGTTATTGTTCCGTACTCCTAAATATGAAATAAAATTGAAAGTATTCCTTAAAGACATGCCCTAAACTTTTCATATAAGAAAACATTCTTAACAATTTAAAAACTCAAGGCTGACAAATTTTTCTAATGAAACGAAAAAATAAATCTAGTAGCATAGAAAAAAATTACCCCTGTCGGAAGTTATTCGTCAAAAATTTTGAAAAATCACAACCGACAGGGGTAATTTGTTTCTAAGCCATCAGATTTTTTTTTTATCATTTAAAAATTTGTGAACTTTGACTTAAATTGTTAAGAATGTCCTTTTATGTGGAAATTTCGGGGGTATGCCTTTGATGAATACTTTCGGTTTTAGTTTACATTTGCAAGTATGGAATCATCGCTGCTAATCATGATTGTGGAACCAGATATGCTTTCAATAATTTTTAAACTGCAATGTCACATGGTACGGAACCAGTTTGTTCAGAATTTCCTTGGCATGTAGCACTTTAAAGGGAAGACAGTAGTAATAGCAGTGCTGAGTACATTTGTGGCAGGAGCATACTTCACCCAAAAGTTATATTGACAGCTGCTCACTGTATTTATGATGAAATTTACACTGGAATAGATAATGCTACTTTTACTGTAATAGCTGGAAAATATTATGTCTCATGGAAGAATATAGATCCAGGTGAACAAAGATTAAAGCCCGTGAAGTAGAACTAAACGTCGGTTACTAATAAATATTTTTTCTGCTATTTTTGTACCTTTCTTGACCATCTTCCTACAATCATCACATACGGTCAACTAATAATCTTTAATGATGAATTTGTTCTAATGCATTGGAATATACACAACCCTTTCACTTAAGACTCAATTGCTTTTGTAAATAAAATTCACATAAACTTCAAGAAATGAAGATGAAATTTACAACTTCAAGGTAATTGGTTCAAAAATAGCAAATAAAAGGAACACAAATAGCAGAAAAACAATTTATTAGTAACCGAAGTTTAGCTCCACTTTACAGGGCTTTAATTTTGACCGGGATCTATATTCTTCCGTGAGACATAATGCTTTGTCTTTTTAAGTAAAAGTAGCGTTATCTATTCCAGTGTAAGTTTCAATTTGCATTCTTTTAATGTTTGATATTTTTTGTTTATGAATTGGACCTAATGTATTCAAATTCAACCCATCCAATTTTAATTCTAGATTACTTTTATAAATAAAATTCATGTTCACTCAAAGAAGTAGAAGAGATCTGTTAGTTTTACACCTCCCTACTCTTTCAACAATGTTTGCCCAAGTTACAAACTTCCTATTCAGGGTACTGTAAAATTTTGTACATTACAAGTAGAGATTGGATTTTCATGTGATTGCATCTTCTGTTCCCTAGTTTCTAATCCAGCTAAGCTTTGACAGCAACACGAATCATAAAAAGGAAGTTATATTGATACCAGTTATATGTTGCTCGACATTGTACGTTTTGGGGTTAATGCAAGAATTAGGACGTTTCGGGGATTTTCTGTGAAAAATTGCATTTTTGTAGTTTTTCAAATTTACAAAGTTGCCAGTGATTTATGAAAAATCAAACAGATAATTTCAGGATATTTACAATTAATCTTTATTTAAATGGATCATCATACAAACTCAATTGTTCCTACATCTTGACCACTTGTTCTAGTTTGGACCTGTAATTTCTGCTATCTGACAAACCGAAATCACGAGTTGACACTCACTGTAATGTAATTAAGTTCAAAAGTTTTAAAAGTTTATTAAAAGTAATGAGAGGATTCTGTAGATCACAAGTTGAGCATTGATTTTTATTAAAAATGTGAAAATCATAATTGTATTTACAAATTTAAGTATGGGTAGTTATTTTGTTTCTGATTCAATTTAGAAAAAATGAAATCAAAATACAGAATTTTGGAACTTAAAAATTTCAATATTAAATATCCAAAGTTTGGATTTTAAAATTTTAAATACTCCTGTCTCCGTAACACCTTAGTTAATTTTCCAAAATCTTAAAATTGAGTTTTCCAGTCTTCATTATAGAAATTAAAAAATCATTTACAATTTCATGCAGTCAATTTTCACTTTACTCTTTAATTATGGACGATCAAGGTTTTTAATGAAAGCAGTTTAGTTTTTGGGTACATTTGCACAAAAGTGCTAAGTATTCTCGGAGTTCATTTTGTTCCAAATAAGTTAGTTAAGATTTCCAAGTGCATATTAACATTATAAAGTTGATTTGTGTTTTATTCACAATTTTACACTTTTTCGATTTTTACTGCATTAAAACCCGATCTCTAATTATAAAAGTATTGTTTACAGTAGCCAATATATATATGTGAACAGTTAGTTACATTTCATTGTCACATACAGTACATATCTATGTTTTTAATGTACATACTGAAATTATTTGTGTATATTGACAAATAATTTCATGGGTTTTTGAGAAAATTTTGAATTCTAATCTGTTAAAGGAACTTATTCATATACTCTTTTAAGATTGATACATTGAAATATCATAGTACTTATCACATAGCTTGGGTACAATGCTTAAGATAGTTTTCAAAATTTCTGGGAAAATAGTATTTGAATGTTATTTTAATTTGATGACACATATTTACAGCCAGGACTTTTTGTCATCACAAACATAATAGAAAACCACATTAAAAATAAAACATAACCAACTATATTAAAATTAACTGAATCCATTTTGGCATGCAATGCTTATATGTATATTATTTTGAATACATTCATTCATTACACATAACAATTTAAAAATAAACGTTAAAAAAGTAAATAAAACACCATGTGCTTAACACAATAAATATAAATTATTGTCAAAATGGATAAATGTTAATGGAGTTATTCCTCTACAATATTGAATAGGCACAATGTGTGAGCGAAATGTTTCATTCTACCATATTAGGAATTTTTAAAGACCATAAAGCTAAAATATTTCTGAATTTATACAAGTTAAATTTAAAGGCAACATTATTTCACAAATATTAATTAATAAACAAACTGGTCTACGTTTTGCCTGATACGTTATCCTCAAGAATAAAAATTTCCGTCGCATGTTCTATCACAATCACAAACAGCCACGCTATCAAAGTAAAACAACAGGTTAAACAAGGGTTTGAAGATGGCGACGATGATACAGACTCATAACTGTTATTCCAAGGCCTTCTAAATCAAGGTTCCCTGCCTAATTTATTGTTCTGCCAATATTATTTATAGATAAAATTTTAAACAGTAGAATTTAATTAGACGTATTAAATTTAAAAAGTTAAAAATTTAATTCGTATTACTTTAGAATTTTAGTTTGTCAATAATATTTCCAAAATGTACGTTCATTCATATTAGTTAGTAAATTACATGCATTATTTAAATCATTGTTTACTTCTGAATTATTCCCTAACTAACGAAGCACTATTATTAATTAACATAAAAAAAAACAGAACAAAGGCATGAAGTGAATGTATCCTAAGATCCAAAAGAGGAAAAATTCCTACAGGTTTAGCCAATAAACTCTGTTGAGAATCACTCTCTGTTCAATATAACTGACAGCAAACAGCTCATAGAATATGTTCCTAATAACCAATTTGTACATTATAAATAGCTGTACATTATAACCAGTTGTTTCTTATAAGTGATGTCATTATAAATGAACTGAAGATAATTTTTATCGAAGGTTCATAAATAAGTGTTATGTATCATTGAAAACAATAAAATTTGAAAGCATGTAATTTTTTCTTATGCTTAGCTTGGACATAATAATATTCATAATTTTATTGTATAGATAGCAAATTCAGTTCTTAAATTTAACATGTTAGGAGTAAGAAAATACAGAGGGAGGGGGAGTATTTGCACATCCCGGTTTTTCTTTATATAATGAATTGAAATATTAAAACCAATCAATTTAAGTTGGCTCAGTAAAAAGTAAAATTAAAACTTGTTAAATAATAGCATACATTCAATTGACAACTATGATCAAAATAAAAAAATAATATAAACACTAGGAAAAAGTATTTGCACATAAATACAAAGGTTTCTTTGTTTACTCCCTAGAGTATGATTCAATTCTTTCTTATTAGTATTCTAAAATATTTCAATCGTATAAGATCTACATATAAATTTTTAACAGCTTAATAATGCCAAAAACAGGTGAACTGAGTGCCAATACTCGGGATAAAGTGATTTTATAGCACAACCAACAAAAATCGTATGGCGACTTGAATATAATTAAAAATTTATATCACATGTTAAACCAAAACGTTCAAAATCACCCCATTACCGGAAGGCACCATCTCAAGAATCTTTTAGAACAAGAATAGGAAAAAAATCAATCCAGATTAAATTGAAAACCTACTTCACTTAATACCTTGACCTTTACAAGGTGTTATTGATGTTAACTACATATAAAATATTAAATTAAAAAAAAAAAGAAATTAAGAGAACATGTGGTTTCCAAATAGTTTTTTCCTGGGATTTTTGTAAGATTTAAGTTCAATTTTACAAAGCAAGAAGTTTTTCATTTGAATTATATATGTATTTATTCAGTTTTAAATATAGTTTTTATTTTTTAAGCTACATCATGTTTTTTATTACATAAATTCACAATTTAATAAAAAAAAAAATTGATGTGCAAATACTTTCTTCCTCCACTATATTCACATTTTTTGGTTTAAAAAAACCTATGGAACCTGAGAGTAGGGGAATGTCAAGATTTATTTTGTGAAGCCCATGTGAAATAAATATTAAATGAACTGGGTGGGATTCTAACCCCCAATATTCAGAAACAAGCAATCTGGGACCTTGGTCCCTACGTGCTCAGACATCTGGTCTTCTTGTTTAGTTTTCATATTTTGTTTTTAGATATTCATTAAAAAAAATTAAGATTTTTACAGACAAAAAAGGATTGTAGATAATGATCTTGGAAGGAAGAAAAAAAAGAAGAAGAAATAGTAGATGATGTATTATAAAATGACATAGATAATATCCATTGATTAAATTTTGACTAAGAGTATAAAGTTTTGAAATTCATTTATTTTTGAGAAAAGAAACCCTTCATACTCCTTCATTTATTTCAATGTTTAGAACAATGCTTCTAAACATGGATGAACTGTCATCCAATCCATTTTAGTTATTCGATTTCTTATATCCTCCTTTTATTGAGATTTGTCCCAATTATAAAATGTTATATTATCATTAATCCTGAATTTCTTTTAATCGAGACAAATCCCTTAAAAGGAGGATATAAGAAATAAAATAATTGAGATGGAGTGGATAATGGTCAGTTTGTCTGAAACATGGCCCAAAAAGGTGGAATAATGGAATGGAAATAAATGGAGTGGAAAATATTACAGGTTTCTTTGCTTTAAAATAAATACAAAAAGTATGTAATATGGTACTGGCACAGAACCATATAATTAACATGTTAAGGAATAAATAAACTAGGAACTTAAAAGAAATATAAATGACATTTAAGAGGACCATTAGAAAAAGAAAATGAGGCCAAAAAGAGCAGAAGAAATTCATAACAGAGAACTGTCTTAATAATGTATTTTCTATAAACCAAATTTCATATAAAAATAATATTCAGCTATCAATGTTCATTTACACAAATCAACCGAATAACTGATTGTAAAAAATTACCAAAGGATTTTACATGTCATCCCTAAAAAGATGTCAGCTATTTAAAAATTCTAAGTATTTCATGTATGGTTGATAAAGACGTAGTATTTAATTTAGAATTAAAAAACTTTATTGCTCTGGATACGTTAATTTTTAGGTCTGTCCCAACAATGCGTAGTACGGATTTTTCCTCCCAAAACCTGTACTCCACATGCTCATAATCAGAAGTGGTTGTTGGAACAGAACTTTTATTAGAATGACAACTTTACTACTAACTCCATTTTGTTCCTTCAATAAGAGACAAATAATCTCAGTGCAACAAAAATAAATCATAAAACCTGGTAAGTATATAATTCTTATTAACTGTTTTCCTTCATGCAGTGCTTAAAGGTGCAATTTTTTTATTTTATTTGTACTTAATGAGAGAAAAATCAAAGGAGCTACTTGTGATATCTACAACATAGATAAAAATCTAAATGTAGTCAGTTGTATATATTTGCCACGGATGACTTACCTCAGAAAAAAGTGATGTTTCATTCACTTCAGTTTCATTGTAAGTTGGCTATAAGTTTGAAAATCAAAAAGAATAAACAAATATGACTAAGTAACTTTTTAATATTTACTAATTATATCAAAATATTATTTTTAAAAGTAGCATTTAAATTGAATAACATTTTTTTTCAAAATAACGGATACATGACTTAGTTAATTCAGAGACTGTTCAAGACACAAACATGGTTCATAAACAGAGTCTATTACCCCGGCAGGAGTGTCCTACTTTTTTGTCCCCTAAGAGGTGTCCTGTAAGGTATATCTTATCTCATGGTAGACGATTTGTACTATTGTCTTTTTTATGTAATTGGATGTGATGATGACAAAAATCTTTATGATTGCTGTCAATGTAATTTGAATTGAAATTGTAAAGGGAAATTCTCAGTCTTACTGTTGGGAGAAGCCCATAGCAAAACTTAATTGAGTATAGGTGGGGAGGTAAAAGAGGGAGTAACATAAACAAGCACCATCAAAAGGTTAATAGAACAAAACATAAGTATAAACAAAATATGAAATACTAGAAAAATATAGACGTTTATTACCTAATATAAGCAAAATGGTCTGTGTAATATTAATCTGAACTACATAGAAGTAAGAGGTTTGAATTAAAGAAAAATTATGATAGACTAAAACATAGGTTGGAATGTTGTGTCAAAATTGATATCGTGGATTTGGGTTTGCATAGGCATCACTGGATAGATACTTTTAGACAGCGATTGGTGGTATTGGCATCGAACCTTCAGGTTCATTAGGCCTTTATTATTATTAATTATTCTTATGAAATTTATTTATTAATTATTTCTTAGTAAAAAGAAGTTTCCAAGGAGATGGATATGAAAATTTATATATTCATCTTTCTCTCAATATTAATCAACCTCAAAGAACAATCATTGCCAGCAACTAGGAAATATAAGAGTAGAAAGAAAACTATCTTTCATATTTCATCCAACAATATGTTTTAAGAACAGAAACCAATTATCTTGCGAGAAGAGGATGACAACACGCGTGTGAGAAAAGAGAATTATTACATTGAGGGACAATATGATTTAATAAGATGTTCATGGTTTTTTTTTTTGAGAGAGGAAGAAAGAAGTAAGAGAATGTTCCATAAAGAGAGGAATAAATTGGAACAGAAGAAAAGAAATGACTGAGGATCATTGAGCTAGCTTCAGACTATAAAGAACACGCCTCGGTAAGTACAGCAAGCAACTTAGAAAATCAATACCACACAAGTGTATGTACTCAAAACCAATTAAAACATTTTAGTTGAATTTAATTTAACTTAGCTATCCTATAACATGTTCACACTCCTAAAACTAAGGAAACTTTGATAAAAAATTTTCTTAATAAATTAAGCAATAATGTCGATGACTTAAATATATTACCTCAAAACTTGTGTTGTGAGCTAAGCACGAGTAACAATCCTTATAGTCGAGGCAGGTCGGCAGGGCCTTCAGGTAGATGGCGGTCCAGTTCTTAATGTCGTCTCTGTTGAATAATACTCTGTGATATTCAAATATTGTCTTCTTTCTTACATCTGAAATAGACAAGTTAAAATATCAGAAGGTTACTAGCTCACCACATAGAATTGAAGGAAGGTGGTATGGGTGGAGATTAAAAAGGTACAACAACTATAAATTAAATAATATACTTTAAAATTAAATACAAAAACTATTAAGCTAAAATAATAAATATGGAAACCTTCCCTGTGTCAAATCTATGAAGTGACTATCATTGTGAGTCACATCTTAGAGGAATTTCCTTGGTAACAGGTGGTATAGTATAATTTCTTTAACTAATTCTTTATAGATTCTTTCCACTGTATCATTTATTTGTTGCTCACATTTATATGTAATTAATAATGTAATCAATCGACTACTATTTTCTCTCTAAATGATGGTTATTGTCTTTTGTTTTTATAGCCCTGATGAAGACCTGAAAATCAGGTCGAAACGTCGGCATAAATAAATATTTTTTGTTTATTTATGTTGTTTTTTTCTGACCACACCCCCCGACCATCTTCTCCAATCAATAAACATTATTTGTAGTTACAAGGACAATAATAACCAATTACAGTTTTTTGCCCCTAAAATCAAATAACAACATAAAAATGTAATAAATATAATCATAGTTTCCACTCTGGCAAACCAAGATCAATATTTGCCTGCATATATACATCCACTTTTATTGTATATATTTAATTTGTTTATGTTTATTTTTCAAGGAGGTCAGAAAAAAAAAATCATAGTTATAAAAAAAAATAAAAACTCCTATCTGTGGAAACTATTGAACCGATCGTTATCAAATTGGAACTAGGTCATCTTCATGGTCCCTACAAGATTTAGCATTAATAAAATCTAATAATACATAAAGCAGCACAATTTATTTAGAAGTGAAATTTCAATAAATAAACTCTTTTACAATTCAGTAACATAAATCTAATTCAAGCAATGTATATGTCCCAAAATAAAATCAGTTGAGTTAATCGATTCATAAAACATTTAAAAATGTTAGAAGATTATTGCTTATACAATGATTTTATTTGTATTTTATAATCCTATGTGAGTAGAATTTACTCATTGATACCAGTAAGTGACTGTGCCGTAATGATACTATTCTAGGATTAGTCAGAGTGAAAGAGGCACAGAACAAGAAATATAGTGAGGAAGTGATGGCAATATAATTATTGTATAGTGTTGATACAAATATAGGAACTCCTTTTAAATGCATTTAAAGTTTGGCACAGTCAAGAATCTGAAGCAAATTTGTTAATACCATGTTTAATAATTGATTTGTGAATATATTGTAAATAGTATTTATGTTGTGTATAATATAATTACATTTATTTTATTTGTATTATTTTCTTTGGAATTTTTGTTTATTTGAAAAGAAGCATATGTATTTTATATTTTTATTATAATAATCAAGTAAGAGAAACCATTGCTAAAGGTTGTTAAACAGTTGCCACGGCATCACCTCGCAACAGGGAGACGATCTACATTTTAAAATTAGTTGTTGCTAATTAGGTGTCGAGTATAATTCAATACCAGCCCTGTCTGCGTATATTATGTTTTAGTTTGGTCATTTTTATAGTTAAATGTGACTGTTATAGTGCATGTGACTATTAGTTTGATTTGTGGTTTAAATACATTTTGATTATTAACTTTGATTATTACAACAACTAGACCCTATCTGCCCTACATAAGAGCCAGGATGGCCATTTTGGTTTTTGAATATCTTGATTGTTGATTGTGAATATATAATATATTCCACATAACAATCCACTATGGTAATTAAGGATTTGAATACTAAATGCATTAAAGAGCCAGTACAGACATGGGCCCACCAAATTTTGACCAATTTGAGAGTTGCAGTGGTGTTTATAACTATGAAGTAGTGTCCTACACATCTTTACAACCAAATATCTTTCTCTGGTCTATTGGAGTAGATCATATTTTCTTTGGGACCATCACCAGTATTTTATTTAATATGTACCTATTGATTATGTAAATTTGATTCTTTCATTTCATAATTCGATTTGGTAATTTATTTTATTTTAAATCTTTTGTTCTATTTTATGTTTATGTTTTCTATCGCTGGCCTCACCAAATAAGTGTTTGAATCCGAACCAGTTAATTTTTGTTTTTGTTTTTTAAAGCTTTCCTTCTAAAAAACTATGTCGATTTGAGGTGGCTTTAACAGAATTATTAAAATCATATTGTACAACCAATCTTCTATAATAAAACCACTGAATGATAGTACTTATGTAATTGTAAAATGCCTGAAGATATGTTCCATCTATTTTTTATTTGTCCGTTATACAAAGACTTATTTACCAATTTACCAATTTAGAGATTTACACATATTTAGATAATATCTTACACATTAGATATTATCCATCCCTAAAGATAAATAAATAATTGATGACAATAACACTAAAGAAAATTAATAATTAATTATACAAACTTACAGAAAACAGTTTTATCAATGATGTAAGCATCGGAGATTCCAACTTTAACTGGATGTTGAGAATCTTCAATGTTTTCAACAAGGATAGGAATTTCTCGGTAAACAAATACAATGTCACCATTCTTATGAAGAGTAACTTGAAATGTGAACTGTCCAGCATCTTTCTTGTCCTGCAACATTACGCTGTCCCATTCCACGGTGAAGGCAGTACCTAAACCAAAAAATGTCAATAAATATAAATCATTTGATAGAGATATAGTAAAGATTCAGTATTATGTTATGTAATTTTTGATACAAACCATTGTCTCTGTATTTGACAAAACTGTCCGCGGATAAACCTGTATCAAAATTAGCCATGAGAGGAGCAATGTACTGCGTCGCAGCAAGCCAGGAATGAATATAATCTCCAGTATAAATAAAACCACCAGTTGCCACCGTCATGTTTCTAACAATATGGCCGTAAAAGGGAAAATCAAATTTAAGCCTAACAGTCTGAAATAGAAAAGAATAAAAATTTGTAACTACTTCATAGAAAAAAGTATTAAATTGAAATAGATTATATAAAAAATAATGATTTATTTTTTATAAACTGTAGATTCAATATGAGAAGGTGTTCGGGGGTACAGTCAGTAAATAGAAGAACACTTATAAATTAGTGAAATTAATTTATTTGTGCTAATGTTTCAGATTACATTTCACGTCTTCATCAGGGCAAAATGCAATACAAGATAACTATCATATTAGAATGATAAATAATAAATATACTATTTATACAAGAGATAAAGAGGATAAAGAATAATAATTAGTAGATAAGAGAAGATTGTCGGAGGTACGTTCAGTAAAAATACACAAATAAGTAAAACTTATTTATTTGAGGCAAAGTTTCAACCTGAATTTCAGACCTTCATCAGGGTTGAAAAAACATAACGAGGTAAGAACCTTAATTCAGAGAGAAGTAAAAATAAAATAATAAAAAAGAAACTTGGGAATATATTCATATCAATAGATAATAAAGAAGGAAATTTTCTGACCTTTCATTTTCATAATTATTTATTCTTCACTAGTTATTGTATAATTTACTCAATAAACCTTTAGTCTAATTTTTTTCTACATTATTTATTTTATCTAAATGATCTTTCATATTTAGGTATATAAGCTGGTAACTTTTTCCACTTGGTTTAGTAGAAAAAAAAATCAGGCGCAGTTGATGTCAAGAGTGGGTGGGGACTTGATCGCTCAGTAGAGAATGGACGTAAAAGTACAAAAATAGATTAAACCAAGTGGAAATAGCTACCAGCATTTGTAACTAAATATAAAAGACCGTTTAGATAAAATAAATAAGGTAGAAAAAATGAAGCTAAACGTTTATAGAGTAAATTACAAAATAACGGCGAAAACGAAAGTTCAAAAATTGTAGGCTCGAAGAGAAAGTATAGTTGAGCTAAATAACCTTTTTTATCATTTGTTTTGTAAAATTCTTGCCTCTTCAATATTATAATAGAGTGTATAAAAAAAAAAAAATGACTTAAAATTTCAAAGAACTATAAATATCCTATTTAATACCTACCTATACTTAATAATCCCTTTAGAGCATTCTCTAAGCTTGTTTAATCCCATTCAACTTCTTCAAAAAAAGCCTCAGTTTAGTTATTTGTTCCAAAGTAGAAACATGACATTGTCCTACGAAATTTTCATAATTTTAAGACATTACAGCAAAAAAAATTTCACAGCTGCTGCAACCACTCGTGAAATTATTAAATATGATGGGGAAAGTGTCCTTGACCAGTGCACTGTGTGGCGATGGTTTGCAAAATTTAGCAGTGGAGATACGACATTGGAAAGAAAGAAGGGCTCCGGCCGACCACGAATGGATATTGATGAGGTTCTGCAGGAAACTGTTTAGTCAAATCTGTCCAGAAGTACTCGAGAACTTGCCAGGTAGTGTTGTGGTGTGTCGAAAGATACTGTTAGTCGCCATCTACTCTCCGTGGGGAAGGTGAAGAAGAGCAGTAGACTGGTCCCTCATGAACTTACTTCTCAGCAATCGTATTCACACTTCCCATCAAACCAAAGAAAAGTTTAAAGAACTTAATGGGTTTGAACTCCTGCCTTATCTACCATATAGTCCAGACCTCGCAACATGGGATTACTACTTGTTTCGATCCATAGCCCATGCAGAAGTTGAAATTGGGGTCCAAGAGTTCTTTGACAACCATCCCAAAGAATGGTATCAGCGTGGGATCGAGTAATTGGCTAGCAGATAACAATGGACTATACATTGAGTATTAATTGTATTTGATATCAATGAAATAATAATACAAATATTTGGTTGAAAAACAGTCATTTGTTTTAAACACCCCATTATTTTATTTTCTATTAGTATCAACTACTACCTTCTTTATTTATTGTTAACTACATATTCCTAAGTTTGTTTGTTATTATTTTCTTTGTATTTTTCTCTGAATTAAGGTTCTTATCTCAGTTTATTTTTCAGCTCTCATAAGGCCAAAACATATAATTCAGGTAGAAACGTATAAATAAATAAATTTTTATTTATTCTATGTAAATTTTTTTATTTTATTTTATTCTATGTAATTTTTTATAAATTTTACTTATTCTTTTATTACTGACCTCCCTCCCTGACAATCTTCTCATATCAATCTATGACGGACAATAAACACCCCATTATTTGTAGGTTACATATAGTACTGGAATAATAAGGATTTATACTATAACAAACCATTTATACATGAATATAATAAATCGTTTATACAAGAAGATAACAAATCGTTTACATAAGAAGATAACAAATCATTTATACCAGTATTTTCAAATCCTTGATCCACTAAAGCCTTGGGCTTACCACGAGAAGAGTCAACAGCATCTATTTATTGAGGAATTATAGTTAAAATTCTTTTATGGTTTACTTTTTCTTGTATCTTAATGTTAGCTGAAAGGTTTTAACTGGTTAGAGGACCTTCTCAGGATACCCATTTGAGCAAACTACTTTTCAAATATTTTCTTATGGAAACCCACCCTTTTATCCAAGTTAGGATAAGAGGAGGGTCACTCATGGTTTAATTTCCCACTTAGCAGTTCCTAAACTTCTATGAGTTGGAAACCACTGGATTATACAAAATACAAAAAAAAAAGAGAGAGAAAATATTGAAAAGTAAAAAAAAATTGAAAGAAAAATTGACATTAGCATTATTTCTTTAGATAATTAATTAAATCACAAATAATTTAATTAACATGATTTAATAACATTTACACATCCCTCATTATGTGAATTTAATTTACATAAGAGTATTTTTTGGTTTTCAATTTTAATTTTATCATTTTCCAATATTTCTACTATTTGTTATCATTTTGTATAAATTCTTATAACAGATGTAAATAGGCAACAGTAGTCCCAAATTAAAATCGTTATTAGTTTATTTATACTTTTTATCACATATGAAAATAAAAAAACAAAGTTGGCAATACAATTATAGTTTTTGATGTGAGACTACTGTGGCTTTTTTGTGTCTGTCTAAACTAAAAAATAGTTTCCCCCCTTTGGCATCCTGATTGATATGTATTCTTCATTCATTGTTCCAATATTATACACTACCTTCTTATAGTACTATTTGCTATCATCTTATACTGTTTTTATTATTTTTCATTCTATTATGGTTGTTATTTCATTATGTTTTCAAACCTGCTAAAGGAATGAAATTTAGCTGAAGCATTGGCACTAATAAAGTATAAAGTAACTTTCACTAATTTGTGTTCTTCACTCTGATGATCAGATTCCTGACTATCTTCTTCTCAGATAAAAAAATAAACTTACCGCAGCCCTACGATGACTCTTAGAAAGCATTTCGCTCACAACAACGCCCTTTTCCTTGTCCAAATCTACCCAATAATGGCGACCTTCCTTCTCTCCATCCAAAAATGTGCTTGTGTAATAAGCATGGTGGTCCTGAAAAAAAAATATTAAAATGAAAATATTTAAACAATTTTTAAGAATCCATCTTAAATACAGTAAAAAACTAATTATATTTTGCTTCTTTTCACTAAAATAACTTCCTTCATATTTGTAATAATTTCTGCATATAATAACTACTACATTGATGACTGCAATAGCTTTAGATGAAATACAATCAATAACTTGAATTATTAAATAACAAAATAATTAATAATAATAAAAAAAAAAAAATCAGTAAATGAATCTTAAATAATGTATATAGATCAATGAATAATTAAAATCAGCAAAATCTTGAGAAAAAAACACTTTAAAACAGACTTGAAAAACAATTGAAAAGGTTGTGCTGCTTAAACATTTAGTTGCCTCATACATAGCACACTAGTAAAACAATTGGTTTATCTAACTTATACAAACACGTATATTAGAATAAATTTAAATTACATATCAGTAATAAATGTTTTTTTTTTCCTATAGTTTTTGTTCGTTTTTCTCTTTATATCTTCGTTTTTTTTTTAACCTTTTTTCTTTTTATTCATTAACTTTATGACATCGGTAACTTCTTTTGTAACTATTTTGAACCGCTAAATATAATTTATGACTCCTAACCTATTTAATAGGTCATAGAAATACTCTTCAAATATAGAAATTATAAGAAAATTATTGATTTTTTTCAAACTTTAATAAATTACAAACTTTCAATCCATAAAATTAGAGCAACAATATCTATAGACAATGTGATGTAATTGTAAGTGTAAAAACTAATCAAGTCATGAAGTTGAAATACTAAATTGAGTGTTCCCAAAAACATAATTTAGAATTTTCAATGCCTAGACCATGTTATGCTTTTCTGCCTTGATGAGTGACTTAACGGATTAGTTATTTATTGTAATATGAGTGAGTTAAGGCTTTGTATCACCATCTTCCTATAATACCGAAATAATAATTTTTGTCATTTTTGTTAAGGTTTTGTTTTCAGTAATTTTTTTAATATTATTTTATTGTTTTGTAATTCATCCTGTCATATATTTTTAGACATTAGTAATAAGAGAGCACATTCAAACAATCACAAAGATATAATCAATTAAATGATAACAAAATAATAGATAGAAAAAAAAGTGAAACAAAATTAAACTTAAAGTAAAATAGATGAATGGAATATGGTCCGGGTGCGGTAAAAAAAAACTCAAATAGTAGAATTATACTATTTTATTGAGCCAACGTTTCGCCCCACATTGCAGGGCTTCGTCAGGGCTAAAAAAGATACAAACACATAGTTAAAAAAGGAAAAAAAAGAGAAAAAAACATAAGTGTAAAATAATTTTACATTTTATACCCCTGTTATTATACACTTATGTTTTTTTCTCTTTTTTTTTCCCTTTTGTAACTATGTGTTTGTATCTTTTTTAGCCCTGACGAAGCCCTGCAACGTGGGGCGAAACGTTGGCTCAATAAAATAGTATAATTCTACTATTTGAGTTTTTTTTTACCGCACCCGGACCATATTCCATTCATCTATACACACGGTCAATCAACAATCTTCCATTAAAGTAAAATAGTATCTTACAATTAAATACAATCATTCCTGAATACAATATTTACATTCAGCCTGGGGAACTCTGAACAGAGCTTGTCCCTCCAAATATGAAGAAAAGAGCAGGACTCTGGGGAGATCCTGGTGCTTCTCTCTCAACCTTATCACTGGTATTAAAAACCAGTGGAGGCTGAGCGAGAGGAGTTGCTGTCTACACTCAGGACTTGAGCACATAATCTTACCTGTTTCAACCTTGATTCAAGGATTATAGAGATGGGTTAAGCTTAATAGAGATTGAACAAAGGAATTAGGATGATGAGTGAGTTTCTTATGAAATGTGGAGAATTTCGATGAAATAAGGTCTAAGATAAATGCTATATTAAAGTCAAGATGTAAGGTATTATTGATTGCATAATATGGATCATTGACTATTGTTCGAGGGACTTTGGAAAGAAAGGATAAAAAACGTTTGATGCTGGAATTTTCAACTGTTCCACACAGTACTAAAGCAGAAATCCAGACAGGTTTGTGAATGTGTTGTTTATTGTCAGGTGAAAGTTGAGATATTCTGTTTAGCAGTCTATATACCAGATAATTTGTCTTTTAAGTAGTATGTGGGTTCCATGTTAGTATTTTCGCAGATTAAAAAAGAAATTAGTTGAAACACCTAAAATTTTAAATAGAAAATTTCTTACCACAACTTTTTTAGTGATGTTATTATTGGCTAAAGTATTGTTTGTGACTTCTTTTGGAAATTCTCCATCACAATTCTCTCCGCAAGATTCAGAATCCGTTTTCGTTCCATTCGTGGTAGCTGGTGCATCAGTACTTTGTTGATCTGTAGCTTTCTTAGGATTTTTTACAATAGGCTTTTTAGTAACTTTAGTAGGTACAGTAGTAGTGGCTGAAAATTTATTATAATAATTAGTTTAACATAGATCTTATTAATTAGCCTGAATTTTGGATTAAAAGAAAAATTCTGCCTTACGAGCTGGTGTTTCATGTGGTACATCTTTGTTGGCTGGAGCAGGATCTTTGACTGGTGTAGCAACTTCTTCTTCTCCCATAACGGCAACATCTCCAACGAATTCAGCATGTTTTTTGGGTGACCCAAGATCAGCTAAATAAATAAATTTATAATTGTATACATTGGTGAATCTTTTTGATCATATAATAAATCTGTAGTCATAGAGAATAAATTAGTGAGTAAATAAATTATTAAACTAGCGGGAATCAATGTTAAAACGGTTGGTTTTAAATGTTATACTGAGAAACATTCTAAACAATACTTGATTTTTTAAAGTATTTGGAACTATAAGAATTGCAAGCGCTGATTTTTTTCTTGTAACTATAGGAAAGAGCAATATCAACGGATTAGAATATTTTTAAAAAAATGGTATGATGTGCACTGTAAATAAAATCTATAAGTCTAGTTCATTTGGAAATTTAAACATTCTTTAAATTTATTAACAAGGCCTGGATTTTTATGCAATTGTAAATTTTGTTTGCATACATTTTTTAAACAGCGGATCAAATATCTTTACAATGCAGCTTACTCAGGTTCAACTAGTTAAATTTTATTTTAGATATTTGATGATCAATGCAAATAATTGCACACTTAGATTTCAATGAAGTAAAAAAATATATGTACAGAATTTAAAATTAAAATCAAACATAGAAGAAGTTTCAAATTTCAATACTAGGTTCATTTTTAATGAACAATACAATATTATTTTTCTATATTATTTATTCAGTATTATTTTAAAACCACATAATTTTCTTTTATTAGGAATTGTAATTTTCTATTACTTTGATATTTAAAGTTATGAAAAACGTATTTTTTATGATGTTTTAATTATTTTCATATTCATTTGTAATTTTTAAATTAATAATTAAATATTTATTAATAATTATTGATAGTCTTATTTTTTATCATTTTGATATTTACTTTTTAAAAAATGTTTTATGTTGTACAAGACTTAAAATATTTTTTTTTTTTAAATTTGTAATCCCTCCTACAATTTATTTTTTAGTTAGAAATTTTTGCAGCCACATTAGTTGTATATTTTAGCTGTTTTATAGCAAATTTGGGGAATTTTTATAAGCACATTTTTACTGCATATTTTACAGTTTTTTATTGCATATTTTATGGAATATTCTACCAGGTTTTACAGCATGAAAATTCAGAATCTGTTTATTATATTAAATAGAGATTGGTTTTAACTTTTTTATTTTTCCTCTTTTAACTTATTTATAATTTACTATAGTAAATAAAATGTTTTTGAGGAGGAACAATATCAAGTTTCCAACACGAAATATAAGATAAAGTAATTTCAGGGTTTTTAATATTTTTTTCTCAGCTCCCATTGGAGAAAACTTTAAATACTATGTTGATTTTTTTTCAATGTATAATCACAAAAGATTGTATCAAAATTGGTAAGGAAACATTGTGCACTCCCATAACTTTCTTTACAAAGAGAACTTTAGTTGGTATGTATTCAAAAAGAAATCTAATGACTGTTCAAAAGTTAGAATGTAAAATAATAGTGAACAAATATAAACATATAAAGTAATAAGTAATAATTGAATAAATACTCACTTTTTCGCAAATCCTGGGATCCAGAGGTGCGCCCTTTATCATAGCTGTCGGCCAGTTTCCCAATGGTGTCGAATACATATCTTTTTACCCGAGCACTTGCATATCTTGTGTCTAAGGGAACATATTCAAAATGTGCATCGTGTGCAGGTTCATCAGACTGATAAGTGTAGGAAACTGTAAAACAAAAAAGAAAAAATTCTTTGAGTGAAAATATATGGATGATATAATTTATATAAATACCAATATTAAAGTGCACTACAAAAATAGTTTAATATTTAAAATAATTCTATCCAATATGAGAGGGAATGACAGATAGAAGAATAGTAGACAATAAATATAACTAAAGATTATATAAAATTTTATAATCAGGATAGAATTTTATAACGTTAACCACATATTAAATAATAAAGAGTAAGTAATAAAATACTAGAATAAAAGCCAAAAAAAAAGTTTTAATACAACTTTCGATCAACATTTTTATATTCAGTAATCATTAATTTATTAAATGTATAATATTAATTTTTGATTAGCTCGCGCCTTCTGCCCAAAAACTTAAAAGTAAGAATTTACAAAAATATTATCCATCCCACTGTTCTTTATGGGGAACGTGGCCAGTTACACCAAGGAATGAACAGCCCCTAAAGGTTTTTGAAAATAAAATGTAATGTAAAATATTCGGACCGAAAAAGCATGAATTAAGGGAGAATTTAGAAGGTTACACAATGCTGAATTGAGAGAACTGCATTCGGTAAATATAATTCAGGTTATAGAATTGGGGTGAATAAAATAGACGTATAAGGTTGTGGGATTTAGTAAAGAACGAATCCCTAAAATGTTAATATCAACTAAAGCGAAGGGTAAACGTCAAAAGGGTAGACCGAAAAGTAGATGGGAGGATTTCATTAAACCTGATTTAATAGATATGGGTTCGGAGGGGCGTCACTGGGCGGGTGTATGTAGAGAAGGATTGGTGGTATCAGCATTAAAACTTCGCGTTTATTATTTTTATTTATATAATACGAATATTTATATCGATAAGTAAATGATATCTGATTGTTATTCAATTTATTAGGAAGAATACCATAAATAAATATTGAAAAATCAATGACACTATGGTTCTTTCATATATATATTAAATCATTGATCGTATAATTTAAAATATGAAGAAGATGGTTAGGGTTGCGGTCAAAAAAGAACAAAATAGTTTTCAACTATTTGACGTTTCGCCCCACTTTGTAGGGCTTCATTAGGGCTGTTCAAGACGATAAGCTAAACAGCCTATCGCCAAGATACAAACAAGTCTCTCAAAATAAATAAAAAAATATCATCTAAAGTTGCTTTAATCTTGTATATTTTAAATAGTTAACAACCCAACATTTTTATTAGTAGTAAAAAATTTTATAAATATAAAATATTAGTATATAGTATATATAGAATCAGTATAGGACTCCAATGGGAGTCTTGGGCAAAAAAAAAAAATACATATAAAGTATGAAAGGATTTGATTATTAACTTGAAAACACATTTCCAGAAAGAAGTAAAGTGATAAAGACGTTTTGTATACCTTTGAGACAAAGATTTTAGAACAAATAATAATATGGAGCAAAACCCCTAAGGAATGTGTGCCCCACAGGGTACGATCGGATAACACTCCTCCCGATAAAAGGCTAGGTATAGAGGGACTAAAACGAAACCCTCTAGGGCTAACTATCCTGGTTGTACTTTGTCAAGTACAATCATGGATTTCTAAACACAGTAACAGACATCAGGAACATCAACTCAATCATTCCTCACAATAAAAGCGACTAACAAAAATACGAGCTAGTAAATGATCATATAAACGAAGATAACAGGAAGGGTCCGGAGAAGGTAGAGGACTTATGGAGAGGTTTGGAGGACAAGATAAACAAAATACCTCAAAACAATGTAAAAGTAGTTATGGCAGATTTAACGCACAAATAGAACAAGAAAAATAAATACAGGAAAATAGTGAGAGAATACCCGGCACATATAATTACAAATAGGAACGGAGAAAGATTCATACAACTATGTAAAAACACAGGGTTAAAAATCATGTCCGCACACTACAAAGGAAAACCCAACAAAAAGAAAACATGGGTATCACCAAACACCCTCCTGGGAGAGTTCCAATCAGACCATGTGGCGATCTCCCAAAGATACCAAAAGGAAATACAGAATGTCAGAGTAAAAAACGCAATCAATGTAACATCGGCCCACTTCCAAGTGTACAGAAAAAATAAAACAAAGGCATGCGGAGATTATGAGGGAAAAATGGAAGGAAAGCAAAAATATGAGAAAAGACAAAAGTAATGATATTCGCGTGGTCTCTAAGCCCGTCAATAAAGCATCAGCAAATAAAGACGTAGAAGTTAATGCAAAATAACGAAAAAACGCGCAGTGGGTGTTTTCTGTTACGCTAGTCTGAGTAATGTTTTAAGTCACCATAGTTACTAAGTAGTTAGTTTTTGTTTTCCTTTTGTAACTATGTGTTTGCTTATTATATCTTACTTTTTTACATTTTATACCCCTGTTATTTTACACTTATGTTTTTGTTTTCCTTTTGTAACTATGTGTTTGTATCTTTTTTAGCCCTGACGAAGCTCTGCAACGTGGGGCGAAACGTTGGCTCAATAAAATAGTATAATTCTACTATTTGAGTTTATTTGACCGCAACCGGACCATATTCCTTTCATCTTTACACACGGTCAATCAATAATCTTCCAGTAGTTGTTTTTGATTTCACTTTACCTATATATGAGGCATTTTAGTTGACAGGATGACAAACTCAATAAAATCATTTTTAGTTCTTTAGGACGTAATACTCAATAGTCACCAACGCCCAAAATCATTCTTAATATTTCAATATTGATGCGATAACAATTTAATATTGAATAAATAAATGGTTAGTGGGAGAATGCACACAGTAATATTTTTAAATTTCTGTCATACTTTTGTAAAACAAAAATGTACAAATTATAAAAAGAGAATTAATAATAAAAGTACATTTCTGAAACCGGTTGAAATGGGAATTGGGCAATACGTCAACTAAAAGGCTCGTTTGGAAAATTATTTTTAGTTTTACAGATGGGGATCATTAAAATTAAAAAACAGTTTATTTTGTTAAGTAAAGTTATGTTTGATCTGGAGGTCAAATTTACATAAATGAAAACCTTTCTCTCCGTTAGTTGTCAACACAGGAATAACTTTAAATTACATTTGGTGTTGAAGTATGAAATGTTTAAACATCTGTGTTTAAAAGACATATTGGTTGAATTGGAGGAGGGCTACTAGAAGAGATGTCGGTCAGCTGTTATGATGGACTATTATTACAAGCAATCAAGATAGACTATGAGCCTATTTAGAAGGTCACGTCTTCCATTGCTTTCGGGGGCGAGGAGGATCTATCGTTTAACATGTGTCCATCTAGTGTTGTTCGAAATCAAATCATTTTATCTTAGTTTAATGTTAGGTAGTTCTATCACAGGTATGACAGTGCATGCTAAGCCTAACCTCGCTGACAGTTCAGCTAGGTGAATGAGTGATAACAACATAAAACAATTTTGCCAAATTTTATTATTATTATTTTTTTTTTTAAGTTTTCTATTTACATTATCCTCACCACGCAGGCCATCAAATCACCTTTCCCTTCGTCGTTAACCTACAGACTTTCCTGAAATATCCTTTAATATTGTTGCTCTTATCCTTGTCGAACAGATCCACTACCTTGGACAGTTAAAAAACCGACTAACTTGGAATCCTAAAACAAGACTGAAAAGACAGGAAACTGCACGTCGATTTCTGGACTATAACAACACTTACTTGACAAACGGCTTAACTTCATATTCATGACAAAAGGCTGAACTACATGACTATAATAAGGCCAATCTGGACATTTTGGGGCTCCACTAAACATTCGAATTCCTCTCGTATCCAATCCTTACAATACAAAATCCTCAATGCTCGTTGACTTTGTCACAAATAAAATCATCCATAAAGACCTTAATGTTCCATATGTTACCGAGGCGAAAGAAAATAAGATGATCTCGAGACCTTATATTCATCCATAATATTCAACGTCCTCTGTACATATATGGTGGAACACGTTTACTCTATTTACTTTCGAAACGTGTACATGTGCTAGTGAGCTGTCACTCATTCGCAGATACGAGGGTGGTCTGAAAAGTTTCCAACCGTAAAGTGAAGATGGCAGCACTTGTAAATAAATGTGTGCAAATGAACATTTCCAACGCTCTGTTGGCGCAGTTTAGGCACAATAAATCCCAGCTTTGGCGCCGATTAATTACTGTAGATGAAACTTGGATACACCATAATACGCCTGAAATAAAAATACAGCGCAAACAGTGGACTGCAAAGGGGAAACCGGCTCTAAAAAAAGCAAAAACTGTTTTCTCGGCTGGGAAAATGATGGCGACTGTTTTTTTCGGATAGTCATGGAGTTCTTTAAATCGAATATCTTCAAAAAGGAAAAATCATTACAGGAGCACATTACGTATCATTACTTGACAAGCTGAAGGCAGAACTTGCGGAAAAACGGCCACATTTGCAGAAAAATAAAATCCTGTTTCATCAAGACAACGCTCTGTCCCACATCTCAGCGGTTGCCATGGCGAAAATCCACGAATTACGGTTTGAACTGCTTGACCATCCGCCTTACCAGATCTAGCCCCAAGCGACTTTTGTTCCCTCATTTAAAAATTCCGCTCGGAACAGAGATTTTCGTCAAATGAAGATGCAATCACCTTCCTGAACAATTATTTTGTAGAGAAAAACGCCGAGTTCTTTTTGGACGGGTTACAGAGATGGGAGCATCGCTAGAAGTGTGTAGAGTTGCAAGTAGATTATGTCGAAAAATAAAAATTAAAAAATTCAGAAAAAATGTCTTGTATTTTTGTTAGGTCGGAAAATTTTGGTATTAGCTATCCCTCGTATTTGATATTAGCTATCAAGCAAATCCTAACAGTTCGAAAGTAATATTACAATAGCAAATAGCATTGTTTAGTATAATAGCATTTAGTCGTTGTAAAAATGAATTGAAATAATATAAGAACCCAAATTAGTTCATGAAGGAAACTTAAGTAAAAAAAAAAGCAAAGATAAGGAGTGAAATGAGGCAAAATATGACAGGGTATCTTAAGTATATGTTAAGGGGTACAATGGCTCGCAGCGATAATGGATCACTTCCGCTCCACAGCTGATACCCTCAAAGCATCCTAAATATGATAATGGCCTATCTTCAGCGAGTCGATATCGCATTAATTGAATTATATCACTCAATATTACTATATCTCTCAATATTTACTCGTGTCAATAGTAATGTTTATTCATAATATGTTAAGTAATTAGAAACTAACTATGATTATTTATAGCTAGTTTTAAAAGAATTATCTCTTCTACTTATTCTAGATGAGGCGTGGGAAACCTCTTTTGAAATACATAAAAAAATAATTACATAAATAATTTATAAAATACACTCAATATGCGTTGAATCACTCAATGAAAAATAATTTGAACATACTCGTACAATACAATTTTCTCCTCCCGTTGGGAATTATTGATATACTCGTATTTACACTGTTATTAAATAATACTATATAGGATGTAATATAAAATATTAAATCTTACAGCACATGGGCCAATATTGTATTACCCATCTTCACCAGGTCTAGCCCAACTCCTTAAAATGCCATGTGGCTAAGGAAGGGCACTAAATAAGTATGCCTTATATAATAAAGGTTATATATAACCTTTCCTTCCAAAACTTTATGTTATTGTTAACTTCTATGTTATGATTAAAGTAATTTATTACAACATGCCTGAAGTAAGTGAAAAGTAGAAGTTGTGTGAAAGTTTGGCTACTGAGTGCCTTGTTGATCTTATAACTTGGGAGGAAGAGAATGAAGATGAGCTAATTGACAACTGTAATTACAATATTATTATTGTCATCCATTGCTTTACACGACAACAAATAAAACGGTGACGAGCTCAGCCGGTCTTTTGCGTGACGTCATTCTCCATTTAACAGACCTAGTAACAGATTCTCAACCATGTTATATGTTAAAACGTTTCAACAAAGTAAAAGAAGGAAATATTTCTCCATTTAACATAGGTTTTTCCATTTAACATGTTCAAATAAAAATCATGAATACTCCTTATGTATTCCATATGCAGGTAAGTGAAAGAAAAAATGGACGTTCAGATTGCGACATTAAGACAGATGAATTATGGAGAAAATTCTTAAATTCGATCTTTCAAAATGTTCTTCGTAACCTATGTCTTAATCTTTGAATCTGAACGTCCATATTTGCTTTAACTGTTATTCCGAATGATCAATTATGGGTCCCTTAAATAAATTACAATTTTTTTTTTTATCAAAATAAATCATCATTTCATTTAATGTTTCGGACATTGATCCCTATTTTCAGAACTCAAAATAAACAATCTAAACCACAAGTTACGACAGTAATCAATCACATATTTCAATTAACATAATTTTAAAATTATATATTCTAATAAAATAATGGAAATGCAAAGTTTTAATTTACAATATATTTTTTTTATTTGAATTTATACTGATAGTATAATAATAATAATGTCTTTACTTATATGTGAATACAAAATAAATTATTTTTAGGAAAAAATTAAAGATAAAAAAAAATGAATATATACATTAAACATATTCACATATAGGCCTTCCCGTATGGGAGATAAGAGTCTTTTTAGCGGGGACTACCCGAAGCTTAAAACCGGAGTTGCTGCTATTTAGTTTTCCACAATTCCCTATCTCGAGCGTGCCTCATCCATTATAAACCGCCTAACTGTTTTGTTATTTCGAAATAATTTCATTTGTGAATAGGGATGCTAAGGAAATTGAATCAAGAATAGGTAAAGCATGGAAGAAATTTTGGAGTCCCGGATATATTTTTAAAAGCCGTCCAGATATAAGGTACAAAACAATTGTATTCAAAAGCTGTATTATCCCAGCACTTCATATGATCTCTGACTAAGAATATAGAGAGGAAGATGCAGGTCTGTCAACGAAGAATGGAACGAACAATGCTTGAAGTCTCTCTAAAGGATAAGGTTAGCTCGATTCGATTAAGAAAAGAAACCATGGTTACCGACGCCATAAGCTACGGCAAAAAAATGAAGTGAACCTGGGCAGGCTTCATCTCATGAGGAAATCGAAGACGGCTGGGCGAGGTGAACTGCAGAGTGGATCCTCCTGGACAGGAAGAGCAAAAGGGGACGACAACGCAAGCGCTGAGCCTCTACGAAATACTGATATTATTTAAATTAAAATATTTAGATAGCAATTAATGAGTCGATTAAATTTATTATAATAGTAAATTTCATTTTACTTAAGTTTTTTTATTTATTTATTGATATTTACAACTGTATAAAAAATACCACAAGTAAATTTGATCATAATGACATAATGATAATGATATGATACAGCATGTAGAGTAACTACCCAGTAGTAGAACTGTAAAAATATTTTACAATAAAAGGTCACGAGGCCATCTTCTTTTCAGGCGCCTCGGAGGATTGCTAGGAATGGTTAGGAAGCAAGGTTAGAAACTAGTGGGTTTGGCTGGGTGGTTAGGGAGTTTATAATGGAAGGAATGATATCGGGTTCGGGCTAGATCGGTTACATAAGGAATATTTAGGTCTTTATGGATGGTTTTATTAGTAACGAAATAATGAGCATTGAGGATTTTACGAAGGATTTTGGATTGTAAGGATTGGATACGAGAGGAATTCGAAGGTTTAGTGGAGCCCCAAAGCTCAACTCCATATGTCCAGATTGGCCTTATTACAATCATGTAGATCAGTCTTTTGTAATGTGTTGGAAGTTTAGACCGTTTGTCTAGTAAGTGCTGTAATAGTCGGAATCTGCGTGCAGTTTCCTGTCTTTTCAGTCTTGTGTGAGGATTTTTACTTAAGTTTAAAATTTAATATCCTTATGTTACGCATCAAAAACGAGTTATTATGCCTTAGATTAATTTAAGATATTACTACATCTTAATACAGACTACCCTCTGCTTTAAATTTTAAATGATCGGATTTCAAATTTTCTCCGGAATCCATCTGTCTTAATCTTTCACTCTGAACGTCCATTTTTGGTTTTACTGTCATTCTGAATGACCGTCTTGAGCTAAGTGTTTGAATTACATATTCCATTCAGCCTTGAATGGAGCCAAGGTCAATCCATACGTCAACCATTTAAGTCAAATACGATTATTGCCATAGAGTTTAATCTGTTATTCAGAAGAGATTAAAATGCAATCTCTTTACATGTTTACGGTACAACATCGTAGATAATGATACTTCTCTTAATAGAACATTCTCCTTCATACACTGTATGAAAACATTACTTGGATAAATAAATGGTATTTACTTCATGAAGAAATGTATGAAACTTTATTTCCACCCAGATTCCAACCGAAGGTAAATGGACACGCTTGTATAGGAGTAGGTTGACTGGGATTAAAAGTTTTAATTTTAATTTAATGATACTTCGTCCTAAACCTACTGACTGCCCTACAGTTTCATTTAATGATGTTACTCTTACCCCTGTCTACAGATCCGCTACCTTGGACTACATTTGGACAAGCGATTAACCTGGAATCCTCACACTAGACTGAAAGGACAGGAAACTGCACGTCGATTTTGACTATTACATCACTTACTAGACAAACGGTCTAAACTTCCAACACATTACAAAAGACTGATCTACAAGACTGTAATATGCATTACCATTTTGAAATGATTAGATGGACAATGATGACTGTAATAAGGCCAATCTGGACATATGGAGTTGAGCTTTGGGGCTCCACTAAACCTTCGAATTCCTCTCTTATTCAATCCTTACAATCCGAAATCCTTCGTAAAATCCTCAATGCTCCTTACTTTGTCACAAATGAAATCATACATAAAGACCTTAATGTTCCCTATGTAACCGATCTAGCCCGAACCAGATACCATCCTTCCATTATAAACTCTCTAACCACTCAAACCCCCTAGTTTCTAATCTTGCATCCTCTTCCATTCCTGACAATCCTCCGAGGCGCCTGAAAAGAAGATGGGCCACGAGACCAGCAAATGTAAAATGTCATTAGATTGTTACCAATGGGTAGTTTCTCTACACGCCTGTAACTCTCCAATTTAACTTAGATCGGATTTACTAAATGTATTATAATGTACAGTTGTAAATAGCAATAAATAAATATTTAAAATAAATAAATAAATAAATAAAATTTTGACCTATACTGCCATCTTTATCGGGGTTGTTGCGATTGGTGGAGGTGTAAAATAAGATTGCAATTGACAAAAATAGAATTGAAAAAATAATTCAATTTTTTTTTCAACAAATCACAACAGCTCTAATAAAAACTGCAGTGTGGGTCGAAACGTTGATCATTAATAAAAACCATTAATTGAAACTATCTTTCTTTTTCTTGACCACAACCCAAATATCTCCAAATTAATGTGCGGTAAACCATATATAAATATTTTGTATTTTAATTATATTGAATTTTCCACTACAAGAAAAAATATTCTGTTTTTTTCATATTTTTTGCATTCCTAGAATGCAGCGACAAATGAGCAGTTATCGCTCCTGAGAAAAATCAGGTTTGTTCTAACGATGGATCCTGCACACCATAACTAGTACAGGATGAATACTCGAAAGATAGTTCCAAACAATTAACACATTCCAGAGCTCAAACCCAGAGATTGCTTTTAACGTCAGCAACGGTTCTGGAGAAAGAAGTCAGTTGTTTCACCCCAAGTTTTTATTACTTTAATGGAAACTATGTATAGTTACTAGTAAAAATTGATGAGTGGTAAGTATAGTTAGGGAGATTAAAAAATGGCAACTGTTTAAAAAACAAAAACAATTTTACATTCGGAACTCTATATCTTTAAAACTACCTATAACACTAGAAAACTCAATAGAACATCATTTAAAGTATAGTAAATTTACTAAAACATGAGCCCTAACAGAGCTGTTTGGATCAACAATTCCTAAGATACAGTTTTATAAAAGAAATATTACATAAAAAATGTACTTAAAAATTAAAATCATTTATAATAAATTATTTATATGCTAATATCATAAAAACTACTACCACTACGAAGGTAAACATTATTACCTACATTATAGTTTATTAAACTATCTTTAATTGGCAGAAATCTGTACCTCCAATGGTTCCTGAGACATAGTTTTTTATTAATCAAAAACTTTGTCCGAACAACTAGATATTAACATTTTGTAAATTTATTTTGGAAAACATCATGAAAACTTATAATCTTACGAAGATATTAACTGCTACATAGCACACTAAACTAGTTTTGATTATATTGCTAATAGATATCTGTAAGTCTAATGAATGGTTCCTGAGATAAAGATTCTCTACAACAAATTCATCAACTACTTATATTTAGTATATCTTTTATGAAATGTTGCTATTTATTAAACTGTATCTCGCGGAAACTGTTGAACGTATATAGCTTTATTAGGAGTCAGATTTTAGATATGCAATACATTATACATGTAAATTGTACATGTATTGCATTATATTATTATGTATTCTGAAACATATAAAAAATAAAGAGGTTTGAAAAAAAGAAAATTTGTTCTACTTTAAATGATGTTCTATTAGGTTTTCTAGTGTTGTTTTAAAGAAATCGAGCACCGAATGAAAAATGATTTTATTTTAAAGTTTTGAAACATCCACATTTTGTAATACCCTTAACTATACTTGGCAGACTCATAAATTTTTGTACTTATACGTAGTTTTAATTAAAGTAACAATAGATTGGGGTCAAATAACTGCTTTTTTCCACCGAGTCTTGTACTAGAATGTTTGATTGTTGGTTCTGAAATATAATCATAAACTTTAAAATTTTAAATATCATTTATAATGAATTCGATTATAATCAATTCATTGATTCACTTGAGTTACCATCCGACTGGAAACAATAATATCGAACACAGCTCGATTCCCGGACTTATTAAAAATGAAAATGGCCACAGCATTGACGTAGAGACCCCAGTAGCTAAGTAATTCATGGGACACGGAGGAGCCAACTAAAGTCTATTCCCAGAAGAATGTCGACTAGGACGAGGATAAGCAAAGACAGGTTTTGTTTTTCCAGAAATTGAAAAGGCAGCACATTGATTATCTGAATGAATTAGCTGAGAAGTGCAACTCAAGTTGGAGGGGCTCTAGAAGTCGCACATCGTTGAGAAAAAAGAAGAAAAAACATACAAATAGAAAAAAAGTTTGACTGAAATTCATGTTCACTTTGATGATATTTTCTATCTATAAGGCAACTCGATGTATCGAATTTCAATCCGTTTGATACAAAGGAAGGATCCAAATATAACGAAAAATTAAAAATAAAATAATAACCTCTATTAATTTCGATATTGAAAAATCTTCGATACATTGGAGATATTTTGGGAAGAAATGCTACAAAAACGACTTTCTTAGCTCTGTAAAAAAAGGAAATAGCAAAACTAATCCAATTAACAACCCGATGTTATTAAATTATGAATCATTGTGATAATTTCAATATCATCTTTTACGAAACAACAGTTTTTTGTAAATTTAAGAACTTGTAGGGAAATAGATACGTCAATTTTTTGGTGGATGGCATTTAAATATTTCGTAATGGTGTCAACACTGGTGCATGGACCAGTAATTTGGTGAAATTAGTAAGCAATATTAAGTTTTGGTGAATGCACTAAGGATCTAACAACCAGTGCAGTTTACTAATTGGTTGGAGCTACACAAGTTATTTTTAGGCAGTAGAATGAACTTGGCTTTTACATTCCTTCATCAACATTTTTTCCCCAAGCTGTTTACTTCGCTAAGCTAAACCGTATTGAAATCGATCTAGTTACAATTCATGCCATTCAGTAGATTAGAAGAACTAAGGGCTCATAATAAGAGAGGTTTATGAGAGAAATTCCTTTTTTTTTTCCGCTCAGGATATTCTAAAACTTACAACTTAACCCGTTACTATATAGTTGCACTCCATATTAAGTTACTAGAAAATAGTTTAGTTTTATTTTACAAAATATAAAAACAATAAATCACGTTATGAAGCTCTGACTTGTAAGAGAACAACAGTCCAAAAATTTAATAATTAACCAGATATAAAATAATCGATTTTATTATAAATAACAAAGGTTATCCAAAAAGTCTCTACACTTAATTATTGGTCATATCCCATATTTAACATTTCGGGCAATACGGCCATCATAAGTTTAATTAACTTTACAGACTATTATGCTCAAGTCAAATAAACCTATATTTGTCACTTTAACATTTAATAATAAAATCTATTCTTTTCAAATACTTTACCTTACTATCATTAACATATCACAACAATATTAAGTTAATCCATTTAAGCCAGTCTCGGACAAAATAAAAATAGATATAATCGATTTTAATTATAATAGTATATTTTATTTATTGATGAACTTAAAGTATTGAACACAGTTATTAATTATATATGCTTCAACAGTGTGGTATACGTCATATAAGTAACTACAACATCGATCAGAGAAACAAAAATATGTGAAAACCATGGCAGACTGTTTTTTTCCGATTTCAGCCGACGACAAGCCTTAGGAGAAGGAGAAAGTCAGTTTCTCTTCATCATTCTAGAAAAAAACAAAACTAAGCAGAGATTCTTGGTATATCGTGTTTACTGTTCTATAAGTGTATAGTGTTTTATACGCCGCTTCCCCTTAGGATAACCTGGATTACCAACTTATAACATAATAAAAATAAAATAAACCACACTACAAGCAACCTGCTCAGGCCAAAATCGAACCGTCACCATTGCAATTGCGAGGTTATTGATACGACGCCTTAATCATTTGCCTACTAAATTACTTTTGGGTACTTTCATATATAGTCTCTCCTTAATTAAAAATCTTTCTTAGGTGATATCTACAATGTGCTCTGTAAAAAAACTATGATCTACCCAACATCTTATCCATCGAAACATTTTGGTCCTCCGGGCCGGATTACTACTTCTTTTCTAAACCTTATTTTGTTATCATATTTGGAAAATAAAAATTGAAAGATAAAACTCTGAAATACTAAAATTAGCACGGTTTTAATAGTTAATGTTTAGTTCTATTTAGACGGGGATGTTTCATTTAATTAAACACAGTATACAAGTTGAAGAAAAAAAATTATACTCTTTGATACAAACATGTTTATTTTTAAATGAAGCTCATTTTTTTTGTAAGTTAAAACAAACAATATCGATTACAGTCTGGTACTTTCATATATAGTCGGTGGGTCAGTACCATTTTTACACTAAGGGCCCACTAACCCTGCGTTCCTTGGTGGCCCCTATCTCCGGTGATGGATATATTATAACTAGTCCAGACATTGGCCAATATTGTTCATTTTTTTTTCAAACCAATAAAACAGCCTGTTACTAGTAATATCTGCTTTAAAACGTTGCGGTACTCTATGAAGTGAGAAACAATACCTTTCGTAGTTAACCGGATCAATGTCATCTTTAACTAGGCCCTTTTACGTTCCATTAATTAAAACAAATTAAGAATGAGCTGAGAACTACGATTGCTTCAAGAAATATTGAGCAATCTATTCTAATGTTTATAGAAAATGATGTACTTAAATATATGGGCTTTTAAGAAGTATCCCATGAATTTATCAAAATTCGAGAAAATTATCTCTTGTAAATGTTTACTTTTCACATACTAAATAAATAAATGATTTCAAGTGGAAGTGGAGCTCTTCATTTAAGAGTAAAACCCGATCTCTTTTTAATAAAAGCATTAAATAATCGAAACATTTTCGTCACATGTTGTTCGATATCCAGCTAGGATCGATATTGAAAATAATGAGACACCAGTTCTACGAAGGAGAAGAAGAGAACGAAATTGGTCGATTATTTATTAAAGGTAACTGTGATGTCTTGTCTAAGCAGACTTTTTTTTTTATGTTAAATTATATTTTATTTATATGTTAAATTAGAATAATAATTATTATGAAAAAGAATCATGCTAAATGTAACTAAATAGGTAATTATTATTATTTGAGTAAATTTAACAAAGATAAATATTATGAATGGAATATGGTCCGGGTGCGGTCAAAAAAACTCAAATAGTAAATAATTATATTATTTTTATTGAGCCAACATTTCGCCCCACGTTGCAGGGCTTCGTCAAGGCTAAACAATATACTAACACTTGACATAGTTACAAAAAAAAGAAAAAAAAACATAAGTAGAACATAACAAGGGTATACAATGAAAAGTAAAATATAATAAGAAAAATTAA
>NW_027108984.1:369046-382504 GCF_000696795.3 Halyomorpha halys
CTGAAACTCAGGTCGAAACGTCGGCATAAAATAAATAAATATGGTTTTGTTTATTTATGTTGTTCTTTGCTGACCGCACCCCCCGACAAACTTCTTCAAGCATATAATTTTAAATATGAAATTGCGGTCAGAAAAAAAATAGTTAATAAATATTTATTTTCCGACGTTTCGCGCCAATTGTAGAGCCTCATCAGGGTTAAAAAGATACCAAAAACATTATTTTTTATTTTGATTATTCTCGGTAAAACAATGTAACATTAAGTGCTCTTTAATAAATAATCAGTCTAGTCCTCATTGAAATTGTCGGACAAGGCTAAAATGATGAATTTTTAAAAATCTTCCTCTAATATTTAAATTTATTTGGCTTAGGATAAATAAACAGTTCTCATTTACTATCAGTAACAAACAATAGATGAATATAAAATATTAAATAATTTGATATAGAACTCAAGGAGAAAGAATGAAACTGTATAGAGGTGTTAGAATAGGAAAATTCCTTTCACTTCCGATCGGCTTCGGTTAGATAAAATGTTGTATTCTTGACCAAGACAAAGTTAATAATCACTATTCCTCGAGAAACCCTAAAATACGAATTTTTATAGCAAAAAAAATAGAAGTTTATATACAAAAAAACAAAAAACAAAATCAAGGATTCCTTTTTTTATTTAGGGCTTGCAAGTAAAATTTCAAAGAACATTTCATTTGCTTCTATTTGGAAATAAATTAACCATCCCTCATTGCCATGATAAGATGAAATCAATTTTTGAACGAAAGTAGCACTAATTTCATAATGTTAAAGACATGATCAAAACAAAGAGCAAAATTAAATAAAATAAAATTATCGAACCAACATGCCAGAAGAGGGAACTCCTAAGACGAGATGGTCCCTACGAAATTCCTTTTAAAGATTCGACAGCTGTTATCACAGCCATACATTAGATCAGTCATTAATATTATGTATAACTAATAATTTCAGATAACATTTAGCTGATAAAATTACTGAACTTCATTCAAAGGTCAGGATCACAATCAATCAAGAAGTTACGGCAGGATTTCATTGAACCGTATCAACCAACAAGACGTAATCCGTCTTCTGGAAATAACAGTGCCAAGTGGATTAGATGAAGATAAAGTATCTTCGACCAAAGTTTAAATGTTATATAGATTTCTTTTTTTTAATTAAACTATTAATAAAACAAATCTGGTATTTATTTTAGTTTATCACAATTTATCGATTGATTACTATAAGCCTTTTATCAGTTTTGTTTCAACTAGTTTGTTTTTATTCAAAAGTCATTTTTCTCTCTATATATTTTTGTTAAAAAAATAATCAAATAGTCTTAACCTTCTTTATTAAAACATATTACATGTCCAACGTTATTAAAATCCTATAAGTTTTCTTAATTTAATGGTATTTACGACTGTACATAAAAATACAACGAGTAAATTTGATTTAAGATCATAATGGAATGATACAGGCATGTAGAGAAACTACTCATTGGTAGCAGTCTTATAATATTTCTACATTAGATTGGAAGGTCCCGAGACCACCTTCTTTGCAGGCGCCTCGGAGGATTGTCCGAAATGGAAGAGGAAGCAAGGTTAGAAATTAGTTGATTTGGAAGGGTTGATATCTGGTTCGGGCTAGGTTGGTTACACTTGAAACATTAAGGTTTTTATGGATGATTTTATTTGTAAAAAAGTAAGGAGTATAAGGATTTTAGGTTGTAAGGATACGAGAGGAATTCAAAGGTTTAGTGGAGCCCCAAAGCTCAACTCCGTATGCCTAAATTGACATTATTACAGTCCAGTAGATCAGTATTTTGTAATGGATTGAAAGTTTAGACCGTTTGTCCAGTAAGTGCTGTAATAGTCGGTATCGGCGTGCGGTTTCTTGTCTTTTCAGTCTTGTGTGAAGATTCCAGGTTAGTGGTTGGTCCAGTTGCAGTCCAAGGTAGTGGATCTATTCGACTGGGGTAAGAGCAACACTGTTAAAAGATACTGAAGGGCAGTCGGTAGGTTCACGACGAAGGATTAAGGTGATTTGATGGGATTTGTTTTAATCCTCCGATTTCGGCACCATTCTTCACCATATATATGTCATTCATTCATCATATATGTATATGACTTTTCTTAGTATTTTTCTTTTAATAACATAAAAGATAAAAGTGCGAAATAAAATGATAATGTACCTAACCTGGTTGTTGAGGTAGGTTAAATAATATTGTTGTGATAATTGTGAAAACTAGAAGTTATTCCTAAGGATATATTTTTTCTTTATTGGGTGTTTTTTAATTATTATTTTGACTTATTGATTTTATTAATAATAGCCTACAAAGCTTATAAATCAATGCGAGGCTGTAAAACTAAAATTAAATTATGAAAATTATAATTTATAATTTTTTTTAATAGATTTTGGGCCGAAACGTTGGTCATGTAATATGCTTTAATAAATGAAATAAAAACAAAAGTTCGAATTTAAAATAAAAATTTAAAAATAAACAGAATGAGTTTGTTCTGCTGAGACTAAAATAATTTTAATTCGTCCAACATGGTGATAAAAAACTCTTTAATTGTTTATTGTGTTTGATGAGTCAGGTAAAGGTAAGTAACATGATCTCAAAATTTATCACATCATTACATTAAGCTAGTTAAATGTGCTATCAAGTAGTTTAAGACATTTATGTAGGAGTAGTATTTTAAACTATCAAAACATATTTATATAAAACTACATTATAGCACATTAAACTAGTTTTCATTTGAGTGCAAATAGACATCTGTACACCTCATGATTTCTGATATAATGTTTTCCCACATTAAATTCACTAACTACTTATTTTCCAGTTTATATTTCATGAAATGTTACTTTTTTTAAAAACTGTATCTCGGGAACTATTGAACGTAAATAGCTCTACTAAAACTTATATTTTAGTAAACTTACTCTACTTAAAGTGATGTTCAAGTAGCTTTTACAGAGTTATTGCTAGTTTCAAAGATATGCAGCTCCAAGTATAAATTTAATTCTTTTTTTTACACATAGAAACAGACACCCTGTATTCCACTAAATGTACTTGGGAGATTAATCAATTTTAATTAGTAATTATACATATTTTTTATCAAAGTGGTAAAAAATTGGGGTGAGATAAGAGAACTTTTTTTCCACCTGGCTCTTGTACTATTACAAATAAACCCTGACGAAGCCCTGTAACGAGGGCGAAACTTTGTTGTCAATATAATAGTTTTTCAACATTGTTCTTTCAATTCATTACATACGGTGAACTATAATCTTCCAAGACGATTATATATGTTATTACTAAATATTAAATTCATAAGATAATAAAAATTAGTCACTCACAGTCTACATAGCAATCACTGTGTGTTAAGAGCTAGAGGACACGCAACAGCAACATGCGAAATAAGGGCCAAGATTTTATCCTTGACATCATAGATCGTACATACACAACGACCTCGCCTCGTCCATTAACAGATTGTTAAAGGAGGGGGGCACGATATGTTGTATAATGTGACCGCAGGAGTAGATGAAAACATATCTTTGTTTTCAGTGAAACCACAGAGCGCTTTGATAGAATCAGAGAACACAGTGAGACAGAGATTCCGGAAAATAGTTTGAAAATTGACAATTGACAGAACTCTAATCAGAAATTTTTTATTAACAGGGTCATAATTTTATCTATTAAAATATATTACAAACAAAAATATATGCATATCTATTAAAATGTAATAGCCAAATCTAGCCCCCTCCAACTATAGGAATTATTTTTATTTTTTCATACTTATATATGAAATATTCAGTAAGAGATATTGCGATAGTCAAAAATGTTAAATTCAAGTTTTCGATTACATAAATATTTTGAGGTTCGCTTAAGTCTAAACAGCGCAAAATACTCTGTGAGAGTGTACCGTCTAGTGTAACAGCCACTATCTTGAATTTGGTTTTTTTTTTGTTCTTACAACCAAGTCACTGTCTCAGTTTAACAGTAATAACTCAAAAAATTGGTTACTTGGTCAAAAACATGTCAAAAATGGTTACTTTGAGATATGCATGTAATCTATAAAATAAGATCTATACAGTTCAAAACTATAATATCTCGCAATATTTTGCTTTGATTTCATACGATTCTGTGTTTTACTGTATAGATCATACCCTTATTGCAAAGATTACATGTATATCTCAAAGTAACCATTTTTGACATGTTACACTGTTGTACTAGGACAGTGAAGTGTACTAAAACATAAAACTTGGAAAATATTTGATTAAATTGCAATACAAACAATACACCTGTCAAAATACTGAGGCAGAAGGTTTTTATTTTAATATCAATCCCAGCAACTAATAGCTTTATTTAATTTTAACCTTCCTCTTTAATAAAATTTAAAGTTGGTTAAGCCTGTTTTATATCTTACAAAAATATTATAATTAAGAATATTTATTTAGCTCTCATTAATTAATTATCTATTTAATATAGAAGAAGTATTAGCTAATATATTTTAGTTTAGATTTTACCTAATTTGCCCCTAGAGTGTTCATAGATTCCTATTCGAATTCCCATTAACTTAATATTTTTAATACTTTACAAATTATAATAAGTTCAGATTACTATAAATTATAACTATCTGGAAAACAGCTAGTAAGTGAACGAGATGAAGAAAGATGCAGTCAAAAGTACATCCAATCAAAAAACAACAAAATAGCATCGAAAGTGGAAGCGGACAGATCCTGGCGAAAGCGAAGAAATGGTATAATTCACTTCCAGCATTGAACGGCTCCTCCGAGGACGACAAAATCCTGGACAATGGTACTAACAGCTTCAGAGGACGGAAGGAGGACGCGCTCTGGCTGGAAATGAAGCAATCCTCCTGGCACAAAGGACACTCTGGTCGTGTCCTCTTTGTTGTCCTCTTCTTGGAATCCTTTGTCCATGAGTGCACGGGCGGCCTTCACGCTCGACGTTTCGGTTGTCACCCGGCACGCTTCTTCCGCTCCTCGATCACTTGTCTGGAAACTATCAGTCGCGATCGTTATCTTGAAGGTATATTACACAGGGGAAACTTCTAAGGAATTGACGATTGTATTACAGTATATCGAATACGACAGTTAACCATACCATACGTAGGTACTCTAAAGATGGGTGTTAAACCCATACAAACATGTTGAAAAACAAAATAATCATTATCAATAATCATTATTCATCTTCATTCAACTTTGAATTAATCGCAAGAAGATTGAATGATTAAGCTTAAATTAAAAAAGACATATCGCTACTTTGCTTGAACTGTTGTACAACTAAAAAAAAAACAGTTTGGTTTTTTGCTTATCGTGTTGCAAAGATAGTGTAGTTTTAGAACAGGGAGCAGCATATCTTCATTTTCTCTAATTTTTCACCGGAGAACAGACGTACCGGTATTTAACTGTACTTAATCTTTCTTGAACAACGGCATAAGTATAGTTGTATCATTATTTTCAAGAGGTTTATTCGACTCGTTTTCTTGAATAGCGTCAAATATGAAACTGAAAATTTTTTTTGAGTTTAAATCAACAGACTTGTTATGTATGGTAGGAAGGTGAAGCGGAGCGTTGGGTTAATGAGATCCATCTATCCATCCATTCTGTCCTATGATTCATCGAAAATTATGGAAAGATAAAATAAGGCGGAATTGATTTTATTTTTTTAAATTTATAATAAAATTACATCAGTACGCAATACATACATTTCACAACATCGAATCGCAGAGTTATGAAAACTCATATTTAAAGAAAGAGTTTAAAGAAGTAAATTCTAATGTTACTACTGCTCTGCATGGTAAAACGTTTATGAACCTAAGATGTGACTACTCAAAAAATCATTCTTTGGCTCAAAGAAAAAGGCAGGATTTTTATTGAACCCATCCGCCTGATCCCAAGCTAACACAGGGACATTATATCTATGTCTCGACCTTCTACTCTGGTATAAAACTCTGACAAAGTAGTTTTTCATTCTTGAAATGACCTTCATTTTTTTGATCTTTTACTATCGGTTTATTACGAAACTCTATTGAACAGTTCTCATTGAAAATGTTCTACGGTCCTGCACGATGTGTAATTGCTTCGTTTGTTTTATGTTCAACAGTTAAATTTAAATCACAGTTCATTGAAAAATCTATAAACATTTTATTTTTTATTTTAGTAGTTTGAGGAAAATAAATATTTGATGGACGAATGGGATTGAGAGTGATGATGACGAGTTAAGAAAGAGAAGAAAGGAAGCACTGCTCTCCTGCCAACGGCCAAATATAGATGCAACACATGTTTTCAGCTGGACTCTGATACACATTACATTGCTTATAGCTGAACTTACTTAGGTTACGTTTTTTAACCTAAGTTTATAACCTTAACTATAAAATTTAACGTCAGGTTCTTGTCTATTATTCTATGTTTACTTTTCTTTTACAAGTTCACTATTAGGCAAAAAAGTACTTTAATCCGGTAAAAAATAAAATTAAATAAGGTGTAATAAAAACATCCACATGGTCTCAACACTTTTTTATTATCTTAACACGGATCTATCAAATAAATTTTTTTAAAATATATTTCATTCATTATAAATTAATTTTAAAAACATTATGAAAAACGGAACGAAAAAGAATGAATTAACGGTAGAATTCTGAAGGCTGTACAACACTGGATTAAGGGAACTACACCCCGAAAATATAATTTAAGTAATAGTATTGCGTCTCATAAGGCCTGCAAGGTTGGTGGGCTTAGTAACGAGCGAGTCCCTAATATGCTAGTAAACACTGATCCGACGGGTAAACGGCTGAGGGGTAGACCGAAACGTAGATGGGAGGATTGCGTTAAAACCGATTTTAGTAGCATTGGGTTTGGAGAAGCATCACTGGAAGGATGTATGTATAGAGCGATTGGTGGTATCGGCATCGAACCTTCGGGTTCGTTAGGCCTAAATTATTATTATGAAAAAAATTCATTTCCTACCTTATTACAATATCACAGCCAAACATTGGCAAACAACATAATAGCAGGCCATTTTGCCCTAGTCAATTTTCTATAAAAATTCTCAAAATATGAAAAATGTACACTAATTAATTAATCTTCATCATAATGTGCTGAAACTGTGAGAATAATAAGAGTTTTAACATATTATAAAAATGGCCGGAATGGCTGAAACGTAGGAGAAGATAATAAAAATAGTGTAGAGACCATATGGATGATTTTTAATAACTACTAAACAATTCTGTTTCAAACAAGAATTTTCATAATATAATAAAAAAGATAATTTATTAAAAAGCTCCATGAAAAAAATTTCACCTCAATATAACCAAAGACTTCTTGGTAGTTTATTAATAATAATGATAAAGGCTAAACGAACCCGAAGGATCGATACCGATAACACCAATCGTTCTCTACATACATCTTTCCAGTGACCTTCCATCTACGTCTCGGTCTACCACTCGGATCAGTGCTTATTAACATCTTAGGGATCCCCTCGTTACTAAGTACCAGTTCTGTAACCTGAATTATATTTACCGAGTGCTGTTTCCTTCGTTGTGTAGTCTATTAAATTCGCCAATTCACTCATCCTTTTTCGGTCAGAATATTTTACGAAATATATATATATAAATAACTGACCGAATAATTTCAATAATTCACCGCAATCCTCACCATCTTCTTCATAATTTTAAGTAATACTTTATTTCCAAAAACCTCAAGGCGCTGATCTTCCCTTGGTGTAATCTTTTATTATCTTACCAACTTGTACGCTGCAGTACAGTACTTCATTAGGAGCCTTGGGTTGACGAAAGAGAAGTTCAATCGAAATTGAAATATAATAAGCATTTAGTGCCACTAACCTATCTTTTATTTCCTCATCAATCTCGTCTTTTCTAGTTACCTTAGAATCCAAATACTAAAAACTCTTTACATGTTCTACTGTATTTCCTCCTATGTCTTCATCACCGAAATTGGTCCCGTTTCAACTACTAATCATGAAAGCGCCATGGAGGACTTCAATAAGACCGTTACGATGACGGATGACACTTGCATGTTCAGAAATGTTATAAATAAAGAAATAAGATGCAGTTCAGTGCAGCCTTAACGCAGCCTTGATTACAAAGCGGCGGGAGCAATTGCTCTATGGATGCTGATTGGTCCATTGTAATGGTTGCAACGCCCTTCCTGTCTTTGATTGGAACAACATAGTGAAAGTACTCCTTCAAAGTCGGTGCAGTCTTCAAGCCTTGGGCCAACTGGGACCCTCGATCTAGATCAGTGGTTCCCAAACATTTTTGTCCGACCGCCCCCTTTCCAGGAAAAATATCACTTAGTGTCCCCTGAAAATCTTTTTTTTTTTTTTTTTAAATTTTAATAGCATTTAATACGAAATATATATGTAGAATGTTTCTGCCTTTTTCGTCAAATATAGCAAAGAAAGGTGTAAATTAGAAATATTGAACTTGGAAATTATGAAAATTTTTATTGAACTCAGAACAGAATGTAATAAAAAAAAAGTTAAAAATTCGAAATGAACTTAATGAGAAGGATGAACCGAGTGTGCTGCACACAATTCAGTAATCCTTATAATAATTGTTGACCGTGACAACTTGTAGTTATTCATCGCCCCCCCCAAATGCACCAGTGGTCATCACCGCCCCCCTTGAATCGCTGCAGTGCCCACCAGGGAGGGGGTGTCTACTTTGGGAATCACTGATGGTCGCCTAGTTCTTGCAATCAACCTCAAATGATAACAAAGGCTTGGCGAACACAAAGGTTCGATACCGATACCATTAATCTCGTCTCACAGCCTTACACGCCCATCTTATTCGCCGCAATGATATAACCTGAAGTATATTTACCGGATACAGTTCCCTCAGTTCAGCATTGTGTAGCCTTCTAAATCTCCGGTGAACTCATCCTTCTTTGTCCGAATATTTTACATAATACTTTTGTTTCAAAAACCTTAAGGCGCTGTTCATCCCTTATTGTAATAGACCACGTTTCGCATACCTTTAGAAGAGTAGGAAAGATGATAGTTAAATAATATTAAGTTTTAAGCGTATGGACAGAAGCTAAGCAATTTCGGAATTGAAAAATAATAACCATTTCCCGCCTTAATCTTGCCTTTATCTCCTGATCAATTGGTTTTTTTTTGTTACCAGAGATTTTAAAGCCGTCAAGTTAATTAATTTCGGCTGATTAAGAGTAATTTTATTATTAATCGATAAATAAATATAATTATATCATCTATATACAAATATTATCTATTTTTTACTTTAATATTAACCCACTTAATAAAAAATCGGCATATTTCTTTAATATTTTAACTAAATACGTGCATCAATTGGTAATGGATCTGTTTTTGTTCCTTCAGATATTTAAATATCAAACTATAAAAAAAAAAAAAAAAAAAAAAAAAAAAAAAACTGAGTATATTTATAATAATAATATTTCCTTAACTAAAATATTATTTTTTTAAATACAAATATAACATTCTAATTCTCGACCAGTAGTAACTATTTAGATGTACAATCATTCTCTATTTAGATGTATGCTGTATATAGAAGTTCTCTCACAGCATATAAATTTCACATCTCTAAGCAATTCCCATTCAACCATCCCTGCGTCCTCTACGACCTCCATGTCTTATGCAAATATAAAAAAGATATTTAAATTTATTTGTAGGTGAAAAGAATAATTTAAAATCGATTTAGATAAGAAAGTTCTGTATCACTGTGCTTATATAAGATTTAACAGTGGACTATGACTTGAAGATAGTACTGTTGACACAACAGAAAATTTGATAATATGGTACGTGTTTCAACATTTTGACAGAATTATATTTAAGTATACATAATTAGAACGTTTATCCCAAAATTTGTCCCCTCACGTCCGATTTAAATTATAAACTATCAATTTATATAAAAATAAATCTTAAGTGGGGTGAAGAAGGGGAGGAAAAAAAGTTGAAAATGGCCAATGGTAAAAAGGCCAAAACGTTACCAAAATGTCTATAATACATATAAATGTATGATATAAAATTTTATTTTTACGATATGGGTTTGATGTGGTCCTAAAAATATTTTTTCATTAATATTCTTATTGATAATTAATTATTTTAAAAAGAATCCCACTAAAAACAAGATACAACAATAATAAAGTTTTTCATAATAATTACTATTATTCTTAAGTTAAAGAGTTAAGAAAAAAAATATGTAACTGATACTGAGTACTACTGATTTAAGCTACTTACATAAGAATCCTTTTCAATACCAAATGAACTCATTTACTTACCTGAAAAATAAAAATATAATGTTAAATTAAGATAGTAATAAATTAATAACATAATGTTTAGCAATACAATAATATTATATGATAATATTTAGTGTATTAATAAAATATTTAATATCATTTTAAAGTAAAATTACTCCTTTTAGTTTTTAGACTCATCTTTTCTTCAAATGTTTTTGGATTTCTTAAGAGATCGATACACGGGCAGTAGGAATTTTTTTACAGGAACACAGTTTTACTTACTTTTAATTTTGAATGATTGGATTTTTTTTTTTTAATAACTTTATTGAAATTTACAACTGTATATTACATAATACATTTAGTAAATATGGTCTTAGTTAAAATGGAGTGTTACAGGCGGGTAGAGCAACTACCCACTGGTAGTACTCTAATGACATTTTACATTAGCTGGTCTAGTGGCCATCTTCTTTTCAGGCGCCTCGGAGGAATGTCAGGAATGGAAGAGGATGCAAGGTTAGAAACTAGGGGGTTTGAGTGGTTAGAGAGTTTATAATGGAAGGAGTGATATCTGGTTCGGGCTAGATCGGTTACATAGGGAACATTAAGGTCTTTATGTATGATTTTATTTGTGACAAAGTAAGGAGTATTGAGGATTTTACGAAGGATTTCGGATTGTAAGGATTGTATACGAGAGGAATTCGAAGGTTTAGTGGAAACCCCAAACCTCAACTCCATATGTCCAGATTGGCCTTATTACAGTCATGTAGATCAGTCTTTTGTAATGTGTTGGAAGTTTAGAACGTTTGTCTAGTAAGTGCTGTAATAGTCGAAATCGACGTGCAGTTTCCTGTCTTTTCTGTCTTGTGTGAGGATTCCAGGTTAGTCATTTGTCCAAATGTAGTCCAAGGTAGTGGATATGTTCTACAGGGGTAAGAGCAACATTATTAAATGAAACTGTAGGGCAGTCAGTAGGTTTACGACGAAGGGTAAAAGTGATTTGATGGGATTTGTTGGAATTTAACTTAATCCTCCAATTACTACACTATTCTTCGAGGGCTGTGATATGGGAATGATTGGATTTAAAAATTTTCTCAGTAATATCCATACACCATTAATTTTTTTCATCCGAAATATTTTAGTATGTTAGAACGATATAACATTTAGATGCTATTAGAGTCTGCTAATAGGTATGATAAATGGAGAATGACGCCATGCAACAAAGCAGTTGAGCTCTAAACCATTTTGTCTGCCTTCGTTTTGGTAGGTTAGGTGCTCGAAGTTCGTATTTGGTTTGTGAAAAGCACCTCTGCTTTTAAAACATATCATGGACTTTAAATGCAGTATTGGGCTGCTCATTTAGCATGCTAAAACTTTTTACAACAAACACTACATCATGAATACCCCTAATATAATCTATATTGGTATAAGTGTGTCCACATGAACGTTTGAAAAGATTATGAAACAAATAAGATCCTTTAAATATATACAAATGTGTTCGCAGTGCACTGAAAGACAGTGATAAAAGCACGTACTAACAAACTTCTTCAGTAGTACAGGACTATTTTTTATTAATTAATTTATTTTTTAAATACTTTATTTATAGGAGGCGAAACAATAAACTGATTTCGCCTGGTAAAGGATACTCCAGTAAAGTAGCCGTTGTGATGAAGTTGTCTTGAGTTGTATAAGAAGAAAGAAAACTGACTTAATGACCTAGACGCCATTGCGCCACAAGCTTCCTATAATTACCCTACGGCTAATTAGAGATGCTTTCAGTAATGAGATGTTCATAGCTCATCTTGCTTCATATCAGGCCAAGGAGGAAGGTTATCGAACCGCAATGTTAGAGTATATTCAACAATATTAAAATAAAACTTAAATAAAAAAATAAAAGGTCTTAGGAATTTCAATTTGGCCCAAGTCAAAAGCTTTAAAGTAAATATTATTTTTATTACAATATAATAATAGTTGAATGTGCTATACGAAACCCAGAGATATGTCTGAATAAAATTGATATCGTATCGAATGTTTTGATACCACTTGTTAGAAAATATCGATACTGGTATCGCTAATATCAAACAAAAAGTATCGATGTCAAAGAGTATTATAGTATCCAGTGAATGGTAAATTCGAAAATGCACAAGCATGCAGATAAGTTATTTGGATTGGCTGGTACGTACTAGTAAGTTGGCCTGAATTTGTGTCCGACCAGTTGAGTGTCGGTTTTTATTAGACACAAATCAAAGAGCGCTTGTACTCGATCCACTCGTCCGTGTTCAGTTAACATGATTTTTTTATTTCCGAAAAGGAAAATCAGCTTCAAAGACGGTTAACAAAATTTGCAGTGTGTAAGGCTATCATGCCTTAGGGGAAAGCACCGCCCGTTATTGGTTTACTCGGTTCAGAACCAGATGTTTTGACTTGGAAGACGCAAAGCGCACGCGTCGTCCTTCCACTGTTGATGACCAAATTCAAGCACTGGTCACAGACAACCCTCACTTTACGACACGGGATATCGCAGAAACGCTTAACATATCTTATGCAAGTGTCTTAAATCATTTGTGTCCCATAATCGCATACTTTGTCTGTGGCTTTGCAGACCCGGTAGAAATTATTGGAGTTTGGCTGGGATGTGATCACCCACCCACCCTATTCACCAGATCTAGCCCCAAGAGATTGATTTTCACTTATTTCGAGCCCTTCAAAACTCTCTTAACGGTAAACATTAATTCGTCGAGTTCATTGCGCAAAAATCTGAAAAGTTGTGGGAGGATGGAATTAAAAAATGGCCTAAAAGATGGAAACATGGAATAGATCTAAATGGGTCATATATAATTGATTAAAATAATTTACAAGAATCTGAAGTTTTTATTGAAATCACCATTAAAAACGCTACGAACTTATTTTACAACCTAATATATATAATTAAAGAACACAATTGTTGTTTGGTGGTTATAAATTTATGTATGTAGTTAAATTAAACATATAAGTACAATAAAGTGTACTTTATTATTATGATTTGGTAACATAAATTGTACCTATATATGCGATGACTTTAGTTTTTAGTCTCACGAAAGAAAGGTTGAAATAAAACATTTCAAAATCTTTGCTTTATTTGAAACCCATCTTTCTCCCTTATAAATTCAAAAGTTCATAAGTTAAGGTCCACTAATTAAAAAGTTAATTCGACCATTCCC
>NW_027108984.1:382564-386851 GCF_000696795.3 Halyomorpha halys
GGTTGTTCTCCTTTAGGACATGATGTGTATAGATTAATTGAACACTATTGAAACTTTAATATTGATTAATATATAGATGACGTGATAAGACGGTAACTATGGTAACGTATTTGATAACGACTAACTTCACTGTATCATTGTTAATACTGGTCCGATTTAGGTGATTTTTTTCTTATTCTTTAAAGACAATTTGATTATCTATGATATTTTTGGGTATAGAACACATGGAATATGAATAGTCTTTTAGTAAAAACCCCTCAAAATTTTCAGAATATAAAGAAACCCATATTTGTGTATAAAGTATACTTAATTTAGTTCCATCTATCTTTATTTAAAAAAATCATGTTTCAAGGTTATGTGGTTAGATGGTTATGCATGAAAACCACAGGAAAAAACAGGGGTTGTCTAATAACCTTGAATATGAGAAAAACGAAAAACATTTTTAAGCTTCTAAAAAATCAGCTTTTCTTTTTAATTGAGAAAGTCGTTGAACAAACATTATTTTATATTTTTAAGTTCATTAGTTTCTGCCCAGGATAGATTTTCCCCATTCATGGACATAGATAGTAATTTATTTTTACCCTCCTAATTTTCAAATCCATTTTTAAAAGTTATTAGAACCGTTTTTGTTTTTTTGTATATTTTATCTCTAGGAAATATAGTATATTCAACCACTGTTAGGGAAATATTAAACAAAAATTATGATAAGGGGAAAAAAATCATTTTAGAATTCAATTTCCCGTAAGAATCCGACGTCATAATTAAGGCATTTATTCACTGAGGCGGCATAATTATGACAGCCGTTTTAGTTTCCTCGGTAGGTTGATGAAACTCAAGTTTTAATATTGCAATATAAGTTTAGTTTTTTTTCATAGCTTATACGAAATTGCAAAATAATGTTAGCGGTCTTGTTTTATCTTAGCAATGTTAGCTTCTGTTTTGGTAGCTATGAACCATAAGAAATCTGTATCTAGTGGGGGTCAATACAGGAAAGTCGTGTTTATAGTACAAGAGCCGGGAAGAAAAAAAGGCAGTTATCTCACCCCAATTTTAGATCACTTTAATGAAAACTATGTATAATTACTAGTCAAAACAGATGAGTTTGCTAAGTATAGGTAAGGGAAATAAAAAATGGCGGCTGTTTCAAAACCTTAAAAAACATTAATTTTTCATTCGGAGCTCTATATCTTAAAAACTATAGCTAAACTAAGCTATTTACGTCCAATAGTTCTCGAGATATAGTCTTTTAAACTATGTAACGTAAAGATGTCTATTAGCAGTCAAATTAAAGCTAGTTTAATGGGCTATAAAGTAGTTTATGACCTTTACCTTCAGTAGTTTTTGTGATATTTGCTAAAATAAATTGATTTATAGTTGTTCGGACAATAAGTTTGATTTATGAAAAACTTTATTTCAGAAACCATTGGACGTACAGATGTCTGTCTGCACTGAAATTAAAGCTAGTTAAATTTACTATAAGATAGTTAATAATGTTTATCTATGTAGCAGTATTAGTTTTTATGATATTTGAGGAAATAAACTCACAAAATGTTAATTTCTAGTTGTTCGTATAAAATGTTGGATTTTTGAAAAGATATATCTCTAGACCCATAAGACGCACATATGTCTGCCAACACTCAAAATAAAGGAAATTTAACTTTACTACAAGGTAGTTTATGACACTTATCTTCGTAAGGGTAATAGTTTTTATGATATTCACATATGAATATATTTTTGGCAAATAAAAATTTGTCCAAACAACTATAAATCAATTTATTTTAGCAAATGCCATGAAAACAACTACTCCTACGAAGATAAACGTCATAAACTATTTTATAGTACATTGAACTAGCTTTAATTTAAGTGCTAATAGACATCTGTACGTCAAATCGATATTGAGATATAGATTTCTCAACTACTGATATTTAAGTACGTCCCATACAACATTTTTATGAAATGTTGCTTTTTAAAAAGCTATATCTCGAGATCTATGGAACTTAAATAGCTCTACTTTAAATGATGCTCTCTTAGATTTTCTATTGTTGTAGGTAGTTGTAAAGATATAGAGCTCTGAATAAAAAAATAATTAGTTTTAACATTTTGAAACAGCCCCCATTTTTATTTCCCCTACCTATATTTGGCGGACTCAGCAATTTTGACTAGTAATTATACCTAGTTTTTCAATTAAGTAATCAAAAATTGGGGTGAAATAATTGACTTTTGTCTTCTCTTGGGCTCTTGTACTATTAGCATTTCTCCTGAACCGCTGGTTTAACTAGTTAACGTTTTCTCCACTACGCGTACTCTTCAACAGATATTTTATATCTTTTAATTTTTGTTTTTTCTATTTCGAGTTTGCCATCGTTTCCCCCATACAAAAATCTATCAGAAACTTTCAGTAGGCTTCAAAGAGAAAATGCAATAACCTTGTATTTCCCATGTAGTATTCAAGTATTTTACCTTTCTCAATAAATTATTCAAACAAATCCATTGATTGATTATTAATCGATTCACGTTCAGTTTTTATTAGCTGTTTTTATGACCATTAATAATTTATGTTGTCTAGTTCGTATTATACAATCTCATAATATTACTTTTCCACTAATGGATAGCTTTTGATAGTGAAAGTGACCACTCTTTCGCAAGATGGCGGCAGACTCCATGACTCACTCCTGAACGACGGAAACAACCTGTTATACTGTTAGGAAAGAGAATCCACTCCCTGACCTTTACACTATCTCCCATTTCCAGAACATTATCGTTCCTCTTTGCCTATGGTAGGGACTTATAGGGAATAGTTGTTTGACTCGATGATGTCATCTCGTACTAGGAAATAGGATTATCGATTTGTTTGAATATAGGTTATAGAGGTAAGATTGGAAATGTGGGAATCCACTTTTACTGAACATTTACCGAAACCTATCTTGTCTTTCTAACTAGGGTTCTCCTAGTTTCTAGGGGGTTAGAGCCCAGGTCACATAGCAGTATATCTGGCTTTATCATAACATTGTACACTGGAATTCAGTATTTTGAGACAGTTTATTAGTTTAGAATAAGGATTTCAGATGAAGTAAAAATTATTAAGCAGCCACTCCTAAGTGATGATTAATGCAGCTGACACTTCATTCGATTCTTGGTTTAATCCTATTTTAAGACTTTTAACATAAAAATTTATATTGTTATGTAATTATATTATGTTATTTTACATACGTTATGTTATAATAATCTTCCAAAGTAAAATTTTCATTATAATTATTTTTAATTTTTGAGTGCAAAAACCTATATGTTGATTACCAGATCATTACGTCTTAGAATCGTTAATAATATTCTTCAAAACGAAATCGCAATAAAACGTAACGACTAGACAGGCGGTATAATTAAATAAGAAATAAGAGGTTTCTATCCTTAATAATTAAAAGGTATTGAAGACACATCAAGTTGAGGTAGTATAATTGTATGATAAATGGGCAGGAAAAAACAGATCGAGTTAATAGCAGGGAAAAACATTTCAAGCATTTAATAGGGAAAAAGTAGTTCTCTGAACTTGACCAATAAAACGCAAGAACACAGGTATAAATAAAATAATGGATCCCAATCTTTATGACTCTTATATCCCTTTAAGCCTGAGATAATTGCTAAACTGTATACGATTTCCATCGGATAAGATTAACGTTTATTGTTCCTGTTTAAGGACCATTACAGTTATAATCAAATTAAAATAACTTCATATTGGAAAAGGATGAGCGTAGGAAGGATTGTAGGAAGATAGTCCGGGTGGCGGTTAATAAAGGTACAATACAGTAAAAAAACTATTTAATGGTAACCCACTTTGCAGGGCTTCGTCTTTCTAAGTTATAGACATTTAAAGATATGACAAAAAAATTAGAATACGTACACAAAGAGAATAAGAAATTATACAAAAACATTTTTAAAAGAAAGCGACAATTTAAGTTAAGGAAACAAACATAGATACAGTCACGTATCTATTATTAATGTATTCACTTGGCTGTATCTATTATTAATTTGTTTCCTATCTATATTTATATTTCCCTTAACTTAAATTGTATTTTTCTTTTAATTTTTTTGTATAATTTCTTACTCTCTTTGTATATTTATTCTAATTTTTTTGTCACATCTATCTTGTTTTCATTTAGCTGTAAAAACTCCCTAACCACCCAAACCCACTCGTTTCTAACCTTGCTTCCTCTTCCATTCCTGGCAATCCTCCGAGGCGCCTGAAAAGAAGATGGCCTCGTGACCTTATATTGTAAACTGTTTTTAGAGTTC